>NW_025786380.1:0-16789 GCF_021130785.1 Homalodisca vitripennis
TCATGTTTTATTACGTTGTTATTTTTTTTAATAAAAATTTACATCAACTGTTCGAAAATAAATTAAGCAAAACATTTTCCCATTATTGATTTACTAATCATTGAAATGCAGTTTTTTTGTATAATTAATTTCTAAGTTGGTAACACCACCGCACGAATTCAACAGCTGATCAACAATGGTATTCTGTACTGTTATACGTTTAGAACTGTGTATTTAGTGGTGTTTTGCAAGCTACAGCAGGAGATCGGGTTCTGTGAATCGTGTTAATTAAATGCAATTATTTTTTCTTCTGTGAGTTATAATTCGATTGTTTATTCAGCGAAAAAATATGCCTTACTTATTTACATCAGAGGAATACGCTGATATGGTTTTTATTTTTGGGTGTTACTGTTAATGGTAATGCTAGAGCTGCTGTGTAGAAGAATATGAACTACGTTACCCCTAATAAGGCGGATTCCAGATACCAAAACAATTTCAGGAAACTTTTTCGTACTCTTCTGGGAAACAGGAATCACTACCAAGTTACTAGAAAACCAAATTATAAACGAGCTGAAAACGAGATTGATGATGATTAATTGTGTATTAATGCTGTACATCGCAGTCCAGGTGTAAGTTCATCACGGACGTATTTCCTAGGCGGTGATAAGGAGTTTCGGCAGTCCAACGGGTCTGTGCGAGGGGGTCACTTAATCGAAACAAATTTTATCCGTCTTCAGAAACAAAAGGTTCAAACATCTACAGACTAGGGGATGGTGTCCGCTTTAGCTTGGAGTTTGCGGCAACTTTTTTGAATATTAAATTAATCAACTCTACAAGCGTATTTTTGGTTTTACGGATTGAGGCACAATTCACATCGGGATGGTGTCAATAACTTGCACAATGAAACACTCATGGGCAAGAGGAAAATCCACATGAGGATAGTGGAAAACAGTGAACTTTCAAACACCGATTTAGCGTCAATGTCTGGTGTGTGGCCTTTTGCACAATCGCGGGCTGATTGGGAGACCTTTCTCATATTACCTTGGACGGCCTCTAAATGCTGAGTTCCTATTTTGCCATTTTCCTTCAAGAAGGAGTTTGCGCGCAGCTGTTAGAGAATGTTCCTATTTACATCCTCAGGCAGCACAAAATTTGTATTCTCCAGCATGTACGGGAGCACTCTCCCCACACTTTTCACGTGCCGTCATACCTCCGTGCTTACTCTAAATTCATCAATTTCCTGGACACTGGATTGTTTTCGTGTGAGGGCTCTAACCCTTCGGTCCACCAAGAATCCACCAGATCCTATCTCCATTGGGATTATTGCATCTGGAGGAATGGTATGAAAGACACCCCCCACCCCCACCCCCCAACTACTAAATCGCCAGACTAAAAGTGAATTCTCGTGATGAAATTTAATTGCCCGTATTATTATGGATATCGGCTGCTGTGTACAGGAATACAGGGAATGTCCTGAAAAATTAAGGAAACACCACAAAAGCCAATTAACACACAACGTGCTGCCAAAAATGTATTGATCAATGATGGCACTCATTTTTTCGAACATCTATTATAAAAAGGGTGCGTACGGGTTGGCCCAACCTGATTAATTTTTGCTTAAAACTAGTAAATGTATTTATACTTGAATAAAATCGATTTTTTTTTTTACTTTATTTCTGCTTTTATCTCCTAGACTTTGGATTACTATCAATTTTCTCAGAATTAAATTCTCTACAATTCAATGTTTTGTTGATTTCTATGTATTTATGTACCAATTTAACAAAGTTATTGTACCATCAACACTTAAAAAAACATTGTTGTCGTGCCCCCAATTTTTTGTATTATAAACCCTGAATTCCCTCAAAAAAACTACTACAGGTACAGTTCTGAAACCTATGTTTATGTACGGCTTTAATCCAGGGTAAACAATTACATAAGAATACACCACGATATTTCTTAACTTAATTAACACTTTACACCAAATTTCATGTATGGCCATTTATTTTTACTCTTTTACCCAGGAATTCAGGCGAAATCTTTCGCTTAGCTGTAAATCGCTAACCGATCAGCGATTTTTCGGGACCTATGTTTTATATAACCAATTTTTTCAATTATTTTTACTAGTACAATGTGCGTAGATAGAAGTGGGGGGAGAACTTCATGAATCACCCTGTTAATCATAATATAAATGCAATGTTTGTAGGGTGTATGTCCTTCTATAGACTCACTCAAACTAATTATTGAACCGTTCGTTATGAAAATCTGTATGTTTATGGTATTTTTTTAACACGGGGAAGGTTTATATGCTACTTTGCCCATTGATGTTAACTTACCACAAGGCAGCGCTGCACAAATATAAAGGTTTTTCCAAAGCCGCCCTTGCACAATCTTATAAACTGCAACTACAAAGACAGTTACGTATATATGAAATTGCCAAACACTATTTGAAGGCGCTAATTTATTATGTATATTTGTCTTAAAAATACATTTCTGGCTGAACTTAAAGCTTGAGTGTTTGACCACTTTTTAATAAAGTACATGTGCATTGTACATATACAATGGCTATAGACATACACTTCTGACAGATTTTCTTGATCGTGGCAACAAGGTCAAACTCTACATCGCGGAAATATAATTCACTTGAACCAGAAGCGTGCGAAGCCGTGGGAAACAGTTAGTATTATATATTTGTTTAGTGTACATTGTTTACATTGAATATAAGAGAAGGTGGAGACTGCATCCAGGTGCTCTAGATGAATAGACTGGTTCTACAGTCACATTTCTCAAGGCGGTCTGATCTCTCCTTCGGTAAATTGGTGCCAGATTGTGGGTCTGATTAGGGGATATGGGCACCTGAGGAAGCATCTTCACAGAGTTGTTATTTTCAAGGAGGACCCAACCTCCTTGTGTAGATTGTATGACAAGCAGGAGGAAACTGCTGAACACCTACTCATTGACTGCCTGGTTCACTCCACATCAAATTATCCAGATATTTTTGGATTTGTCACCCACCATCTCAGATTTTTGATGAAACTTTACTTTTTTTATTCTTCTATATAGATAAAGAAAATTTTACATTCCTACCTCAACTGGTTTTGGTTTTATAGGCAGTTAAAGTTTTGGCAAACTGAACGTTTGTACATATTCTGAGAACTCCGGACGAGCTTTGTACTTTCAATTTAAAAAATTTGTACTTTCATCATTTACAATATAAATGTACACTATTATTAACAAAACTGCTGATTTAATATATTATACTCTAGCTATCTTTACTTTATGTGGCTTAAAACATTTTTTTGGTAATTTTATAAGTATTTTTAGGGGCAGAAAAGGTATTTTACTAAAATACCAATATTTTAAAAAGGCAGAGTGATAGTGAAGTATTTCTTTTTTTTAATTCATATCTGCAAAAGAGCATAAATCACATAAAACAATAAAATATGTGACATTTTACTTGCTTTCAATAGCTCTTACAAACTTTTTATAATTTTTATATGTACTTTTAGTTTGTAACTGAGAAAAGTTACAGTTCTAGTTATAAAACATATAAACACTATTTTTATTTAAACCAAGAAATCATATATTTAGTATTTTAATCTTCAATATAGTTCAGTATTACAATTTTTACTAACTGTAATGATACGCTTTTTAGTATTTTACACTACTGTTAAATGAAGACGGTATTGAACCAAAAAGAATAATTTAGTTATTGGTAAATCTGTGAAGCTTCCCACTCACCAGAATAAGGAACTCCTTTGTTTCATAGTAGCTGATTGAACTCAATGACCAAGAAAAATGGTCCCATTGTGAACGCAGTCGCAATGCATATAGTCTTTAACATAGAGACTACTGCTTGTGCATTCACAGCATTAATCTGTATTATTTGTAAGAAACTAGCTAAAAAAATGTATAGCCAGCGATTATAATAATTGTGAAACACTGTTTATTGTCTCTATGGTAATGTAAATTTTAAAATGTATTCCAAATTCAAAACTTGAAGTGTCAACATGCTATAACTTTTTAGGTCAAATTTTTATACTATTCATAATACCAGCTGCGTCCCTGTTATTTTAAATAATGCCCTCCCCAAGGAATGATGTTGAGTTACAGACGCTGATATTAGAATGAAGAAAAGTTGCACCCCATGTTTAATGGGTCAAGAAGATGTGCCACCTTTGGTTCAAGATGACCAGAGGTGATTGTATGGTACCAAGCTGGAGAGTGCAGTAAATAGAAGGATGGAGGGTAATGAATCGTTCTCCAGTCTAACGCGCTGCTGGTTCAAACTGTATGGACAACAGCAGTGAAGAAATTAGTTGTTTGGAATTGTTCTCCAGTCTTAACCACGCTGCTGGCCCCAACTGTATGGACAACAGCAGTGAAGAAATTAGTTGTTTGGAATTGTTCTCCAGTCTAACGCCCTGCTGGCCCCAACTGTATGGACAACAGTAGTGAAGAAATTAGTTGTTTGGAATTGTTCTCTAAGTCTAACGCCCTGCTGGCCCCAACTGTATGGACAACAGCAGTGAAGAAATTAGTTGTTTGGAATTGTTCTCCCAGTCTAACGCCCTGCTGGCCCCAACTGTATGGACAACAGTGAAGAAATCCATTGCAACTAAATCACCCTCGTTTATGCAGTGCTGCCCTCTAGGTGCCTGACATCTTCCCTGACAAATTCACAGTTTTTGCAGTATTGTCTTACATATTCTACAGCTGGATCCTTCAAAATTCTACGTCAAGGAGTCGTCTTAGTTTTGTAAGTTACACAAGACAGGGGTGGCGGAGGGCGGATGTACATGTAACTATGTTTCATTTGTGCTGTAATTATAATTTGGAAAAGAAATCTTTTTACTTTTTTAATGGATAATTTTCTAGAAATAAAATAATTGTATTGAATAAATAGAGGAATAGCCAGCCAGATTCACACAATGTTTTGAGAATGTAAGAGCAGCAATCTTGTTTAATATCAGAATATAAATCCAGTCCTCTTTTTGATACAAAGTTGAATATAATTGAATTTTTATTACTTCTGAGCTTTTCATTGCTTTGTTAACCACTATGAGGGTTGAAGGGCTAATATGAGTTCGGATATTTGCCATTGTTATATGTTACAAAATGTATAACACAATAACAATGGCACGTATAATATAATCCCTATTATCCTTTCAAACCATCCATCTTCAATAACAAAAATTCAAACAAAGAACAGCTGAAAAAAGAAATTAATTTTTTAAGTGTAATTAAAACTGCAGAAAAAAAATATATGTGAGGCATGTTTTTTAAGTAGATACAACCGCTTTGAAATTGTACCCACTGTAGCGCTGTGTGTCGTATCCCACGATTTCACACTTCATCTTTTTAGCAAGCCCCAGATGCAATTACGGTAAAATTTGATTGTTTTTACATCTGTTAATGCATATTTCAAATGCCCCCCGGTAACTGTTAAGTACTTACTGTTATTGTTTTCTTGGTGCATAAAGCATGAAAGCAGTTGAAATTCACTGTCAGTATTGTGAAATGTATAGATAAAACATTGAGTGATGCAATGATATTAAATGGGTAAGAGATTTAAAAGATGGCCAAAAGAATGTTCGTGATGGGAAATGGAAGTAGACGATCCTTAATGATTATATATATATAAGGTTGTATATAAGTAGCTTGTGTGGGCTTTCATATAAAAATAAAATTCTTACAACACTTTTTCTTAATTTTTTTATATATAAAAACGGTACTTGCTTAAAAAAGATGCCTTTGTACATTGAAATGTTTCTATTTTTAAAATTAGCATTAAAGGAAGGGAGATTATTAAAATTTAAAATCGAATATTCTAAGTGGCTTTAATATTGAGTAAAAATATAAATAAATCCAGATCCTTACATTAAAAATAGAGTTAGAGTAAAATCGGCAATCTTTATCTTTAATAACTGTATGTCTAGGTCCAGTTGTACACAGAAACAAAGTTGAATATAAATTGAAAATGTTATGTCCTAGGCATTGTTAATCAGACAGGCATAGACATAGACATAGACATAGATATTTATTTGTACAAAACGTTCTTTACATGTTTTTTTACAATAGTGAAACTGGTACATTGTCATAATATACAATACATACTAAAGCCTTATAGTAATTTTATTATGTTACAATAAAATTTAGTCAGAAAAATAACAAACACTTGATTTTTTATTTAGAATTAACTAAGGAGGTTTAGCTGTAGTTCATCTATTTCATATATAGCTTTGTCAATAAGAACAGTCTTTAATTCATTTTTAAATTTTCCTATGGTCATTGACTTAAATGTTAAGGGTAGGTTATTGTACAATATCAACCCCGAATACAAAGGGCTTTTTTCATAGAATGTTGAGCGATGGAGGGGTATTCTAAAATTAGCGTTATTTCGAGTGTTATAATTATGTTGAAATCTTAGATCTTCTATTAGTTGGTCTTTGCTTAAATGGATATAAACCAACAACTCATATATGTACAAACTGGTTAAAGTTAATATTTTTTTTATTTCTAAACAATGATTTGCAAGGTGCTCGAAAATGAGAATTTGTCATTATTCGGATAATTCTTTTTTGTAATCTGAAAACTGCTTTAATGCCAGGAGCTAGGACCCCATAACACAATCCCATAACTAAGAATTGATTCCACATAACCATGGTAAACAGATTTTAGAACGTCAAATGAAACATTTTCTCTTAGTGCAAAAATATAAAAGAAATGGATCTTAGTTTTGACAGAAGGTCATTTAGATGAGCTTTCCATTTAAAATTACTATCAATTTTAATTCCCAAGAATTTATGTGAGTCAACTAAATTTGGGAAGTTAAAATTGCCATTTTTTATTATTTCTAATACCAAATTTTATTACTTGGGTTTTATCTATATTAAGTTTTAAACCATTGGAATGAAACCAAGAATCCAAATCATCCATCACTTCTGAAAGAGTGATTATTAGTTCTTCACTAGTAGAAGCTTTTGGATAATAGCTGTTGTGTCATCAGCAAATAATATTAAATCTTTGGTAATAGATCTAGGAAGATCGTTTATAAAGATTAAAAAGAAAAGAGGACCCAAGATAGAACCTTGTGGCACTCCCACACTATTACTTTTCCAATTTGAATACACTTTATTGTAGTTCTCTTGAATAACTGTTCTTTGTTTCCTTTTTGTTAGGTAAGGACTTTAGAAGGGACAAACAATTTCCACCAATGCCATAGTCATGTAGCTTTAACAGTAAGACCGAATGATCTACACAATCAAACGCCTTAGACAGATCACAGAAAATACCGGCTGTATTCCGTGACCCGTCCAGACCATGTAATATGCTGTTTGTAAATTCTGTCAAAGCTGATTGAGTATTCATGTTTTTTCTGAACCCGAATTGTTTATCGTAAAAGAGTTTGTTTTTTTCAAAGTAATCAACTAATCTAGAGTGAATAATCTTTTCAAATATCTTTGAGAAATTGCTTAGAACTGAAATAGGTCGTAATTATTTAAATCTAACTTCGAGCCCTTTTTAAAAACTGGAGTAACTTGAGAATACTTTAATCTATCAGGAAAAAATCCCTTCATTTAAACATTTGTTGATTATTTGTGTCAATGGTTCTGAAATAATATCAACAGAGATTTTAATTAGTCTTATTGGTACTCCCATCCCACCCTACAGAAATTTTATTTTTAAGACCTAAAACACATCTCCTGATCTCATCAACTGTTACAAGGTTCAAGATTGTGCAATGCAACCCTCTCTTCAGTACAAAAATTTCTTAATGAATTATGAATTCCTTTTACAGTAGCCTTTGGAAACACTAATTTTTTGTACAATGTTAGAAAAATAATCATTAAAAAGTTCAACAATTTGAGCTGGATTACTTATTTCCCGTGTTATTTGAATCTATTAAAGTAATTTTTATCTTCTCTGTTTTTATTATCTTTACCGAGTACTTTATTCACAACATGCCAGGCAGCCTTGCATTTATTTTCTGAGTTCTGTATAAACAAGGAGTTTGCCCTTTTCTTTGCCTCAATAACTACTGTTTTTGAAAATCTTTTTGTAGGATTTAACATAACTTAGAAATTGTATACTTCTACTGAATTTTTGATTTCCAGTGAAGTTCACGTTTTCTTTTTGCTGATATTTTTATTCCTTGTGTAATCCAATGTAAAACTACTTTTTTTCTTTTCTGTTTAACTTTAACAGTTTTTGGAACAAAAGCAGACTCATAATGTCTTAAAAAACAAGTTAGAAAGTTATTGTAGCTTTCCTCGGCAATTTATAATTGGGCTTACTGTTAAAATCGTCACAATTTTTTAGTGATTCCATAAAAATATTAATTTGTTTACTAGAGAATATCCTTTTCCTTACTAGTATTTCCTTAAAGCCTTGCTTTTCTATTGTATTTTGTGGGATATTTAAAAAAATCGCATTATGGTCAGAAAGACCTAGGTCAATATTCATTTTGGCTATAACATCATATCCTTTTCTAGTTAATATGTTATCTATACAAGTTGAAGTATTTACTGACACTCTAGTTGGATCACCAAACATACACTGAAAAACCATTACATTCAATTATTTCTAAGAATTTGCTTGTTATATCATTTTCTACTAGTATATTTACATTAAAGTCACCCACTATTAAGATCGATTTATTCTTTAATACTTTTTCAATTATTAAGAACATTTTCTCAAGTTTGGCAAAAAAATATTTTCTGGCATTATAGTCTGGTATAGTGTAGATTAGAAACAATGACTACGCTATGATCAAGAAGCTCAATGCACGAACATTCAAAAATAAAATCTTCATATAAATTCAATAAAAAGTTTAATTGGTATATAGGGATAGTGTTTTTCTATTAAAAGACAAGAACCTCCTCTTTGATTATTTTGTCTTACATTAATAATCACCTAAAATATAATTATTTTAATGAATTTAATATATTTATACACTCATTGTCAAGCCAATGTTCGTTCAGTGAGATTATCTTTATTTTTTGATTCTGATAAAAATATATTTAGTTCTGAAATTTTGTCTTGGCTTATACCTCGGATGTTGTAGTGCATTATTAAATTATAGTTTCTAGCATGCATATTATTACTAGCTTTGGAGCATACTAAGTTAGCCTTATGAAGTTGATTTTGCATGTCTTCTTTGGGAAAATTTCTGCTAATTACATTTGGAATTAAAGGCTGGTCTAAGTTTGCCGAGACTGTGTCGTTGTCAAGAAGTTCTAGTTTAAATCTACACTATTACCAGTTACATTTGTTGAAGATGTATTAGTGGGAGAGACATTTTGTAACTTTGTAGGTGTCTTAGTGAGAAAGGTATTTTGTGAAGATGTAGGAGAGTCAGTGAGAGAAATATTCTGTGAGGGTGTAGGTGTGTCAGTGAGGGACAAACAAGATGCAAATGTATCTACACTGAGACCTATATCACTGAGCACAACAACTTCACCGGAGAGTGGAGACTGCGATGAAGGAGAGATATCTAGCTGCTGTTTCTGCGCCTGGTGCTCAGCTAATTGCTTCCTCAGGGTTCTGACAAATTCGTTGTGTGTGAGGCCTCTCCACAGTTGCCTCTGTGCTGTTGGTTGTTCATACGAGACTATGCAGACTGTTGCTCCGGTAACCTGCTGAAACTCAACAATGTTCTTGGCGAAATGAGATACCTGGATCAAGTCTCTAACACATCCGACTGCAGAACACACCAGTGTTTTGAGATCTTTCGAGATGAAGTCTTCTTGAAGTTTTAGAAAGGCAGCATCATATTCTTGTTTTGTTGGTTTTCCACTGTACTTGTCCTTGGTAATTAGACTATACACTGATGGACCATTGATTACTTTCTGATACGCCAGGTGTTTATTTACCAAATCAGATGTTTTAGGCCGGCCAAATCTTTTCCTAAAAACAACGGCAATGCCAGCTGACATGTGTTTCTCTGTGTTTTCAAAATCGGCAGATATGGAGTGTGCAAAACCCACCGATTGGTCATTTTGAAAGTGGTCCATCAGTTGGTTTATGTCTGTTTCAAGAACGGTAATTTTACATGATGGAATAGAGAAAGGATGTGTTTGATTTTTAGGTTGTCTTGGCACATTATGACTTGTGCCCTTCATTTGTTTCAATTTAGAGACCATATCTGCTATCCTAGCTTTTCCTTTCATGTTAAAGTGGAGTCCGTGTGCTGTGAAGACGTGCCTTGGAAGCAGATGCAGAGGCAGAAGCTGTAGGTTTTGGAAAGTTTTCAGCTAACCGTTCAATTTTGGAATTGATTATAGATATCTTTAAATCAAGCTGAGGCAGATCGTGTCGCATCGGTATTGTAGACAGAATAAGATTGATGTGTTGGAAATCATTTACTAATTTAGTGATATCATTCATTAGTGTATCAATGCCTGTAGTCTGGATGTTGTTAGTACCAGCCAACACTAGAAGGTAGTCACTGGGTTCCAGCTCCGCTGTAAGATCTTTAACTTCTTTTGTTACCTGGCTGAACTTTGCTCCAGGTTTAACAAACGAGCAAACATTTAAGGTAGTCTTTTGTTCTATAAGACGACCTAGGTCCCTACCATGGCTGTCTGCAAGTATTATTAGATTAGATTTACTTTTCTTAGTTGCTTTATTCACATGTACAGTTTGGTCTCGGGTCTTAACTCGACCTTTATTTTGGTTTGGTGAATGCTCAAGCAGTTTTATTTTACCAGTGGCAGGGAGCATTTGAGACAATGCTGACCTACTGACTCAGCTTTATTTATTTTGTCCTGTAACAGTTTTTTTTATCACTATGAAGAATTTCAACAACACTTTGAAGATTTTCATTTTCATTTTTTAATTTGTTTAATTCTTCCTTTAATATTTTGACATGTTCCTCATTCGGTTTATTTTCCTGTCTTTCAACATTTGCATGGGTCTCATAAGTATTTATTTTGGGTAGGTCTGTTTTGATGTCACTTTTTCCACAAAGAATCAATTTCTTTGCAATACCCTCTTCCAGCTTCTTGTATTGCAGTTTGTATATTAAGTAGGTCATAATAGAACGTTTCTGGATTATATCCAATTCGTTGATCTCTGAAGAACCAAAACACTCCTTAAAGTCAAAACCCACAAGATCCTTCCGAGTCAATAACATCCCAATCAACCTATCCACAAAAAGAAGCACATACACACCACAGTCACTGCCATTTCTTTGTTGAGGACAGCTTACTTCAGTGAAACAACTTGGACCTGTTGAGCACATGCGCGACTTCAACCTCGTGAATACATCTCTGGCATGGCCAAGATTGTAATTATTCATCGAATCAAGTAATAAAATGTATTTTCAGTTTTGGTATAAAGCATCAGACTCCAATGAGAGCCACTGACTTCCATTTCTCCTTTCGAGTCATTAATTGGTATGAATACATAGGATTTATTTAAAAATCTCATGTTCCAAAAGGACATCAACACGTTTTCCGCACACTTAATAGCTTGACCGATGCATGGCTTCATAAAGTAGGCACTCTTCATTATACTGCTTTGAAGAAGTAAGTCAAAATACAATGAGATCAAATCATCCTGAATCCATCCATTTGCCAACAACGTGGAACATAAAGTAAAATCATTTCCCTGTGCAGTCCACACTACCATCCTGTCCATCTAAGCTTTACCTTTTCAGATTACTCAGTTGCTGTTTTCAATTCTACTATTTGTTGCTTCAGTGTGTTTTCCAGACCCTTAAAGTCATTGACTTGATTATTGAACCTTGAATTTACACTTTCTGCAATTTTATTTAGTTTAATAATCCTACTGTTTAGAAACTCATTGTCTTTCCTTAGCTGGTTTAGTCATTGTTTAATGAGGCTGTGTTAGCAATTTGCTCCTGAATTATATTATTCTTCACTTTAGCGTCTTCAATATACGTTGATAAGTCTTGAGTTAATGTTCTTATAGTGTCTTTGTGTTTTTGTACATCCACTTCAAACATCCGCCTCCATACACACAGGTTTACAAAGTATTTAGTGTTGCCAAATTGTAGAAAGCTCAGTCACTGAAAGCTAGCTTTGAACACTATGTTATCAGCCAATGTCCACAATGTAATGGGTGCGGCGGTTATCACAAAATTAAGTCAAGCAATGTAATGCGTACTCTGGCCATTGGTGAAAATTCACCATTAAGGCGTTGGTCCATCAGGTTGTGTCAGAGAGGGCTTTAAGAAGCTCTGGTGTAACACATTTCTTTACTATTACCTGTATATTGCAGCTTGTGGCGTTGCATGGAATTTCCTATTTGACAACAGGAAAGTCATATGCATATACTTTTTAAATAGTATAATAAACACTCCTAAGGTTGTATCTTTGAACATTGGTTAATGTTCCAGAAAAATGCTGTTTCTTTCATAATCCTTCCATCGTAAGAAATAAACTTCAAAACACAGGAAGATATTCCAACCTCCTGATCGATTAATTTCAGATTAATTAGACTTAAAGTTTAAAGAACGGTGTTTTGACACCCAGAAGTTGAGAGAGTGAAAGTTTTTATAAATACCTATAAAATAACTTAAACTTCTCTGTAAGTTTCCATAATATTTTTATGAACAGCTCTAACAATTTTAGGTATACATGAATTATTTTGGGCCAACGGGAAGAAATCCAAAAGTCGAAATATATTTTTAGTGAAAATAATTTTGTTGTAATATGATTGAGCTCTATGCTAGTTTTGAATTGGAAATAGTCATATTTAAGGTACATATTACGAGGGCTATCCAGAAAGTTACAGGACGTTTAAAAATAAAAAATTAACCTACTGAATAGGAACATTGTATGATATACATTTAAAAGCTATACTCTTTAGCTATTTTTCAGATATGAATTAAAAAAAGAAATACGTTGATTATCTCTATGCTTGTTTAAGATATTGCAATTTTACTAAAATACCTTTCCTGTCCCTAAATATACTTGTAAAACTTACCAAAAATATATTTTTGAAGTCACATAAATAAATGGTTTGATTCCTATTTAACAAATAGAAAACAATATGTAGAAATAGAAGAAACTATTTTTCACAATAAAAACCATTATGTGAGGGCTCATAGATCACAGCTGCAGACACTACGGCATGGTGTGCCCCAGGGGTCTATCCTGGGACCTCTATTGTTTTTATGTTATATAGGAGGTTTGCCAGGGGTGATGGAGGGGTTGGATGGTGGCGTGTGTCTGTATGCTGACGATTCAAATGTTTTTGTTTTCTGGTCAGAAGCTTGAGAATATTGAAATTTCATCATATATTGGTCTAAGTAGGATTAAGGATTTTTTTGACAAAAATAATCTTTTATTAAATTCAGATAAATCTAATTATATTTCTTTTTCTACAAAGCAATCCAGATCAAATTTAAAACTGTGACATTTTTTTCTAGACAATGACAAGCTTAAACAAGTAGACCACACAAAATTTTTAGGACTTATAATAGATAAAAATTTAGCTTGGGATAAACATGTAGATCATGTTACTAAGAAGATGTCTACTGGTCTGTATGCATTGCGACAAATGGCAAAAATTAGTAATTTACAAACACTGAAATTAATATATCTCTCTTTGATCCATTCACATTTAGCTTACGGAATAAGCATTTATGGAGCAACAACAATAAGTAATTTAGATAGGCTTTTTGGTCCTACAAAAAAAATCTTTGAGAATCATGAAAAATTTAAGATATACAGATTCTGTTAAACACATTTTTTCTGAACTTGGAATTCTGACAGTATATGGTTTACACATATTTTGAATCAATAATTTATGTAAAACAATTTTTTGATCCGATACTACAAACCAATAAACAAACATATAATACTCATTTTAATAGACATGTCGATCAACACAATCTTGTTTGATTTATTCAAACATCAAACACATTTATTTATTCAAACATCTTTTGAATAAATAAATGACAGTTCAATAAATTTGTGACAAGTTTTTAAACTTTTGGTAGCCTTTTTCTTTTAATGGAAAAGACATTTTTCATACTTCCACATTTTAATTTATTTAATAGTATGAAAAATGTCTTTTCCATTAAAACCTACTCACTTCCATTAAGAATACAAAGCAGAAAATGAAAAACCTTTTTCTTAACTGATTTTATTTGTTTTTTAGGTAATAGAAAGGACAAATGTCTTTTAGAATTAATCAAGTCTCATTTAAAAGCACATTTCGTCCTCCAACCTGGAGTTACGCCTTTTGAGCCAAAACCTATTCCATTCGTCCAGCATAAAATGCAACGAAGAGGAGGAGGAGGAGGTAAACTTATTAATTTGGTAAGGAACTATGGTTAATTATCTATAGCAACAGAATTAGTTTGAGGTATTAAATTTAAAATTAACCTATTAGAATTTCATACAATTTATTAATCTGTAATAACAAATTATTAATTTAAAAGAAAGAGATATGATTTCATAACAAAAGCAAACCACAGTACTGTATCATTTTATTGTAGAAATGATTTAGTTTTATCATTTTGCATTGTATTTGTGTTTGACTGTTTTGATCAAAGCTTCTAAGGGCTATTGCAGAATAAAACGTTTATTTTAGAAATGTTTTAATTGTGATGGAATTAATACGTCATGGTAAAATTGTATATCTTATCCCCTGACTCCATTAAAACTGTATAATGAACATGAGATCAGTCAACATTCTCTAGATTTCTTCCTTTTAAGTTGAGTTTTCAATAATTAACCTTAATAAAGAGGAAAGTACATTGAATTGTAAATACTGGAATATAACAATAATAAGGGAAATGTCCAAAATACATAGAGCATCATAATTTGTGGTGATGGGAAACCTGTATAGTGTAAATAGACAATGATGACAACAGGAAGCAGTAGGTAAAGTGTACTTTCACTTTGCGCTCAGAACGATCTTTTAAAAAATGACCTCTCAGATCAGGTTGCCAGCACTGCATTTATTATGTTTTCCTATCAACAATATAGAATATATGCAAACATTTTTGAATGACCAGCTGTTCTAGACACAGGAAGAAAAATACATCGTAAGTGACCAGGTGTATTTAATAAATCTGTGTTGCGTTGAATCTTGTTTTACATGTTTACTTCTGTTGATTATCACATTTTTAACACCTGATGATGGGACTTTCATCTCAAAAGTAGTGTGGAACCCACATAAAAACAAAATTTTGGAACTGTTGATAAGGTAAGGTACAGAATTTGTTTATAACAAAATTTTGTCTATTGCATATTTTTTATGACGTCATCAAAACAAAACGAAAAACTAAGTTTTGATGTAAGAAATTAAGAATTTTCTACAAATCTTTACTTTTATATATGATTGTACCAGGCACTTTGGCAAGTGTATCATAAGCAAGATTTTTGGCTAACTCATAAACCAACAGTTTAGAGATAAAATGATAAAAACATAAACAATTCCTAATAAGAATATAATTTATGTTTGTTTAGTTAATTCCTATTCATAACATTTGGTCTGGGTGTGTGGCAAGTGAAGAGATTGAAATGGAAAACAGAGTTGATAAAAACCATTGAAGAGAGATCGGCAATGGATCCTGTACCTCTTCCTCTTGAGTAAGTTTTGAAATACAAAGCATAAAATAACTGTTTGATTAAATTTGTATAATAGTCACCTTTAAGCATGTTGCTGGATTAAAAATGTTCAATCAATTTAGATAAGATGAAATTTACTCTCTGTTCCAATAAAATTTCTGTATTACAATGATCATTTCAGGACGATATTCATTGCCTTTCTGATTTATTCACGAGAATGAGACGCAAAAAAAACCTTATACGTTTTTCACCTTATAATTCTAGAACCAAACCTGATTAATTATTCCACATCTTATTCTGTCCAAATACTGCTGTGTTAAATTGGATAATCAAGATTTAATGTAACTTGGATATTTACATTTTATTAGAGTTTTAGTAAATATGATTCAATAACAATTGGAAAAGAAATAAGTACAGGGAAATAATAAAATGTCTTGCATTGAATTGGTTAGACAAGCCATTTCAAATATATAACCAATCTCTCATTTATTAAATAATGTTAGTAGGTATGGAAATGAGACAACTATACAGTTTTTTAAATCAAAAGTAAAAATTTGTTTTCAAATTGAAGTTTGCTAGAAGTCTATCCATTGTTATGAAAATTCTCACACATATTATATTGGCAAAACAAGTTTCGACCAAAAATGACTTTTTGTTAATACAGTTTTTTAGTTTATTCTTTTGACAGTTAAAATGTAAA
The DNA here is from genome assembly GCF_021130785.1 of Homalodisca vitripennis. Classification (NCBI taxonomy): domain Eukaryota; kingdom Metazoa; phylum Arthropoda; class Insecta; order Hemiptera; family Cicadellidae; genus Homalodisca; species Homalodisca vitripennis. Next base: position 16,228 of record NW_025786380.1, read on the forward strand.
ATTTAATAATTTCGTTTCTAACTTGATGTGTCACAGCATAATGCTTAGAACTTATTTTATTATTTTACATGGATTAGAAGTCCCTGCAGAAGTTGCTCAGATGGTAGATTCCAAAAGGTATACAGTGAAGAGGAAACGTTTTTGACCACGAGAATTGAGTTTGTTCTGATGGCCCACAAGCAGATTGCCTGGTCGATGGAGAATGCCCAATCCTAATGTTGTTTTCCAAGACTGGTGAAGCTTCATATAATTATGGTTTACAATTTAATCACACCTTGTCGTACTCATCTAGGATTCTGGGGTACAGTAAATGTTATTCATCTATCAAGGTTAATTGTAATTCTTTTGGAAAAAAATGTACGCTATTGTTAATTACATTAATCTGAAAATCTGAATTTCTATAGAAGTTACAAATTTTTCATGTGATCAAAAATCAGGTTGAAAAATCATTGTGAAGTCCTAATTGAAAACTCTATCTCAATTTTTTCTTTTTTTCTTCGCTATAATTTTTGTTTTGACAATGGAAGGAATTGTGCAGGAAACACAATTTTCTGGACGTTTA
>NW_025786381.1:0-18957 GCF_021130785.1 Homalodisca vitripennis
TGATTACTATTTTTATACACATATGGTGACACAAAATATGTTATATATTTTTTGTGTGCCATAAACAATAAAGTTCTTATAGAATTTGAATATACTTTGCTATAATTAAGAAAAACTTGATCAGTAACAAGAAAAGTCGGTATACAAGAGGATGTTTTCGCCACATCCACATTCAAATGGATTCTACGTTCTTTCATCATCTTAAAGGCTACAGACATCACAATATCCCATACGAAAAGCTATTGACTCACCAACATCTCCTCTAGACCAGTATACAGGGAAAGCCGTAATTCCTCATATTCTCACTCCAATAAAGGAGTAGTAATCGCTGAAAATCAGCCACAAATAGCAATCTTTTCGATAGCTGAAATTTACGTTTTACTATTCTTTAAATATTGGTCCGAAAAAATATCAGCTTATGCACAATAACAATTTTACAAATTTAAACATTGCAACTTCCACAAATGAATAATTCCGACAAACTTTATGACCAACAAGAATTTAAAATTTTGAAACTTGTCTTATCGCAACCTACAAATTTAATTGATTTTAGTATTAATACTAGATTTTAGTTTTAATACACAATGACTATTCTACAATAATTGTGTATAATCAAATAAATGTTCATAATGTAAGTATTATAAGGAATGTTTTTTTAATCTTTTGATTATGATGTTTGATATTTATTACTTTGATATTAATAGTTCTGCTGTATAAATGTAATAGCTATACACTTTGTTGCATTTGATTGGTAGAAAGGTGAATATAATACTACTTTGTCCATGAAAGTTTTACTACGGGATTATTTCTATATTTACATGGTATACACGATTAAATACCACGTGGTATGTTAACGTATAATTTATGAAACAGTGGAATGATAGACGAGCTTCATACCATGTTTAACTAACTTTACTTGACCTTAATTTTAAATTGCCACTATTGGTTGGCAAATGGGAGTAGAACTTTCTTAAGCAAAAACTATTAGAAATTTAACGTGCGTCTTCTCATTATTGAGGTAAATTATGATTCAAACATATTAGGGAAATTACACTATAAAAACCGCCTAAAATTATTAGTGAAACCTAATATAAAAATACATGTTTTAAAATTTATCTTATGTTTTTGTCAGTAAACAACAATTTTAATTAGAAAAGCTTTGTATAAAGTAAAACATACTAAGATTCAGCAAAGTATACTTTAAGAACAATAATAAATGTATAGCAAAAATCCAAAATCAAAATTTGGAGTTGTGTAGTGGTTTTTTTTTTTAAATATGTGACTCAATCCAAAGCTGTCCTAGCGAGAAGTTGCTGCATGGCTTTAATAAGTGCTTATCTAAATTGGAGTGGTAAAATTGTATTGAAATAATAAAACCCCTAAAGTCGACCTGAGAGATAGTTAGACATTAAAGTGTTCAACTGTTGGACCTGTAGTAGGACGGGACAACAGGAACCATTACACGGTGGCATTTATTACAGGAACAGTCTCAGAAAGTACAAGTCAAATTTATATTTCCGAATTGGACTATATGTTTCAATTGCTTAATACAAAACAACGAAAATTAGTGCATTATTAGGAACACACTTTTTTATGTAACTCGATAAATGCAAACTCCTGGATGTCTGTGTGCCAATTTCCTAAATATTCGTTTTGTAGACTAATTTTACCTACCTTATCACAACAATCCTCCTCCATGGACAGGCTTATCAATGTTGTTTATCAGTCTGATTATTTGTTTTCATGAGTTTCTAAAATTAATAGAATTAAAATAAATACTAATCGTTATAAAAAAATATGATTTTATCGGCTACATCATATTGTGTTGTTAATTACAACAACGCATGAAAACAGTAGTTAAACGATAATGCACCACGCATGCACTCCAACACTTTCCCCTCTCCGTAATTACATTTGATTAAGGCAATGACCCAACAATGACTACTTGTCACGTATAAATATGTGATTAATATTATAGGTAGCTAAAAAAGTTTTTAGGAAAAAAGTAACCGTTAGCTTTTAAACCGTTATAATGTTCTTTTGCTTTGAAATTATTCAAACATATATTATTTAGTTTATTGCACGGTTTATGTTATTTACAAGGAACAGTCTTATCTTTATACTATGTGACTAACGAGTAAGACTTTTTGTTATGTAATTTTCCATAGAATGCCTAAAGTACCTCATATTTATAAGACCTAATAATTGTTCTTCAAGGTAGGAAATTTTATTATTTTACCCAGTTTTACACTCGTACTAAACAAACATATTTGTTTGAAAGGAATAGATACGAATTGTATGGTATTTTCCTTTTGCTCAACTAAATTCATAGGAAGTTGGTCATAAATGTAGGTTTTACACACTTTCAAGTATTTACTGTACTTCCCACTTGGAAACCTCCGTTGTAATATAAAAGAGTTAGGAGAGGAATATAAATTGGTTTAAAATTGCTTATTTTCCTGGTTAAAATCGTTGCAAATCAATATAAATTAGGATACAATGCTACGTGATCATATTCGATATATTGCCCTTTTTAAAAAATATATAGTAAGCATGTAAGTAGTTTTTTTGAGTTGAATCGATTTTCTTAGCCTCATAGAATTACTTAGGGCCTCGTTAAAGTACATTATAATAATCGTTTCATGAGAATTAGTCAATATATTTTGTGAAAATAATGCCTTAATAAAGTTTTTATCCGATTACAAAATTCTTGTGAAAAATAAGAAGAAAATTATGTTCCTGTAGTTACTTTCGTTTCTTGTCATGCTTAATCAGGCCGTGCTTAAAAAAATCACGCGCCAAGAAACGAGAGTTCATTTAATATTTTTGGAGATATCCTAAAGTTTTGATTCTTCAAAAATCATAATTGTAAATTCAGTCTGTATGGTTCGTAGAAAGAGATTGAGAAAAAATACCTAAAATAGCTAAAAGATCATAAATTTACATTTTTTTTATAATCCAATTTTCATTAATCAATATGATTATATATGCTTATGTGATCGCCCCCTGTTTCACTGAATAACAATGTAGAGGAATGTTTCGAAGGACATATTGCACTTCCTATTGAACGACAGTAAATAGATGACTTCGTATCAATAACTGGAATTTGGCTTTCTCTTCACTCCTAATTTGTTAAAGTTCTACAGTTTCTGCTTAAACTTTCCACTTTTATTAATATCTTTAACATTCATTGACGTGACTTACCAAAAAATATATTTTAATATTCCAATTAAACATTCGTTTTATACTCTAAGCGATTCCAAAACTGTGTTAACTTATTAAGGAAAATAATTTGCTCAGGAAAGATTTACTTTTAAAAAAAGCTAATTTTGATGGGTTTAGTAAAACTCTGCAGTTATTATAAACAATTATATTGATGAATTGGATTTCAAAAACATCTTTGGATCTATTGAGTTCTATAAACTAGGCTCACCTCATAAAACGGCCATGTTACAGGTCGGTGTATGTATGCCAGTTATAACATAAATAAATGTTTTATGAGTATAATATCAATAGAATTTTGTTTCCAAAGTATTCACCGCAAACCGGGAACCCAAAACCAGTATACTCCCTGACTGGCCGATTGAGGAATTATTTCTTTTATACAACAAAGCTTTTAATATTTAAAACTCAACTAGTTAAATGCATTATTACTTTAAATTTAAAAAGTATACATAGGACATAACGATATTAACTAATTCAAAACCACTTGTTAAAGTTATATAGTTGTCTGAATTACATTGACTTAACATGAAAAACACTCGTATACGTGGATTTGGGTAAGCTTATAATGTTTTGGCTGCAGAATTATTGACAGTAATTATGTTTGTACACCCAACTGAATAATGACCTTAAAAACCCTGTTAAATGGCTTTTAATATTAATTAAAATTTGAATATGCTTGGAATAAACCTAATAATTTTAATATCATATTGCATTCTATTAAAAGCACTCACTCAAACCGGACCTTGCGTGAAATTTACGTTCCAAAATCATCATTCACTTCTTTGTACACCATTTTTAAACCACACCACACAGCGCTTTTTAATGGCCGGGAGAATTCAATCGTTCCTCATTATTTAATAAATATAGAGATGTTACACAAAATAATATATACCCCACTATATCAATTATAATAGACCAAAACCTTAGTAAAACTAATTTTCTCTGCATTTAATTGCATTCTAACATTACATGTATTTAAAGTTGGAATAGACCAAATTACTTAGGAAACTACAAAGTCGGAAGCTTTTTAGTTGAAAGAACTTTACTGTATATAATAGTATTTATTTTTCGAATAAGTAAGCACAGTATTCATCGGTCATTATATGTATATATCACTAATTTGCATTTAGGTGTCATATACGCGTATTACTTTGTAATTCCACTTGCAGTTTCCCGCGGTTTTGCATGCAGTTTAATACAGTTTTAAATTCAGAGCTAAATTTCTAAAGCTTCTAAAGCTAATTTTATTTAGGTCTCGTTAACGACGAAGAAAATTAAAAACGTTGACTATATTTATGGTCATTTGTAATCTTCCATACTATTTAAAAAATTTTTTACTAACATTTGGTTTATAGCAGACTTAATATTTGCAAAAAAGTACAGTTACACGTTAAAAAGTCATAATTTTTCACGACTTTTAATTCGTTATCTGGATATTTTTACTCTGGTACTCAAACCAGGCGATTGCAGAAACACGTTATTAAATTTATACTGTAGGTGTTATTACCATCTAGCTTACTCTATGCCTTCACCACTAAGATTTATAAGTAAATTGAAAATAGTGGTTAAATTAATGAAAAAATAAAATATGGTCGTGCTCGTTATAAAAACAATATTTAAACCTGTTGATTACGTTTAACAGGCTCTTTTAATTTAATATTTACTAACCCTTAGAGATCAAGATACATAATTTTTCGCTAATTTTCCGGTGACCGGTGTGGCGCCGTACCATGGAGGGAATTTGGAAATACGGAATACGATTTATACTCATACAAGGGACACTAAGGAATTTCAAACTAAATATTTTAGTTACTATCGGTAGAATAGTTCACGCGTGGAAGCAAAAAACACGAACGATATGGCCACTTTCAGCATTCGATATATTTATTAGGATATTAACTTGGATAGAAATACATTTTATTTTACAATAAGTGCATTTCGATAATTTGCCTTTAAGAAACATTATTTGGTACACGCAGCAGAGGGTTAGTTCCTTTGTTTAGTCTGGCTGAAAAAGCTGGAGATGGAGGAAAGTTAACTTGGCTTTCTTGCCGGAAAAAAGGGCCCTTCCTTTTGGGCGCTTATAGAGGAGTCTTATGTTACGGGATCCTTTCTTTCTGATAATAGTTGAGCGTTTTAATCTTGGCCGGATATTTGTGGTTTCTTACATCATGCATGTTATTTAGTTATTATAAAAACTTTTAAAATGTGTTGATCGTGACTATATCGTTGAAAAATGTTGTCAAAAATATAGAAACTTGGTCTTTTATTACTTACAACATTACGTTTAAGTTGTTACATAACACATAGGTGGTGGAAACTGGTTACCTACCCGTACTGGCTTTGCACCCTAATTTTCTGCGGTTTATAGGCCCTGGGGACCACACAGTCCCGGTTACCAGGATTCCGACGTACCACCTGGGTTGACCGTGGTAAACGGGTTTGTTGTGTGATCTTGGCCACACAGTCCCGGCGATAAACCATCAAATTGTCTCTCAGTTAACTGCTTTGCGGAGGTGTTGTTCGGAAACGAATCATGCTATCCAAAGTGGACAGTTAGTTTGTTGTTTAAGGAGGCTCTAAATGAATTACCAAAACAAACGAAATAGGGTACATTGGTTATCCATCCATTCAATGTAGATGCTAAAGCTGAAAAAAGATTTTAGAAAAATTTTACGAGAAGTATTTACGGACTTATGAAACAAAGTTTTTCGGCTTCTACAGGATGTCAATAAAATCTTTTGACGAAACTGTAGGTGTTATTGAGGGCGACACAATAGCAAGAAAAAAAAATTACAAACAAAAAGATTATTCAGTAAGTGTCAGAAGAAAGGACTTACAATAAACCTATAAGGTGAGTCTAAAGAAACATTTTGAATAGAAAATCTTATAGAAACTTACTTTATTTTTTTTTTTCCATTACATATCAAACTAATATTATTTTTAATGTCTTGCAATCATGTTAACTGTAGCGGACAAACGGATTTTATTTGGTAATGTATGTCCCTAATATCCTTTGTAAAATAATGTTTGTTGCTTAAGAAATGTAAAATAAAATTTATATTACAAGTACATAAGTATTAGTTTAATTACAATGTTTATTATGTAATTCGACAGTTTTATGAATGCCCAATGTTTTTTACTTAACAACTACAAATCGGAGTGCATTGATTCGCTGTTGGAGAGGGGGCGTAGACGGAAGTAGGCCGAAGCCGCCGAGTTATGTAGCGGACTACCCGCCTGGGTTGATCATAATGGGTGCATCTAACAGCTAGGTGTTTGTTCCTGTTGCATTTGTTGACCCATTGGTTGAGGCTGTGTTGTGTGGTTGATATTGGCTGGAAGTTTTGGGGGGAAATAGTAATTGTTGTATGTCTGCATATTTAAATTATTTACATTGAGGTTTTTTCTGATGGAGACATCATTGGAAGGTGTTTGTGATTGGACGTATTTGTTAGAGGCCATCACTGGAAGTGTTTGTAGGTTGAGGATTTGGCTGGAGGCATACATCGGACGAGTTTGATATTTGCGGGCACTGATTTTACACTTTCTGAAAAACTGCAAGTTCATAATTTTGAAATCTGAATTTTTGCATATATGTACAATTCCCTTGAAATCGGACAAGCATTGATAGGGAGATACAAACGGTTCTACATCACTCTCTTCGGTTGCCTAGACGATGTATTACCAATTTCCTTACAATTAGTTCGGATTGGAAAGCAGATAAATTTTTTTTTCTTCACAGCGGGTTACTCTAATATTTATTGTCTGTAGCTGTTATTTTTTTCCGTAGCAGGTCTTTTCTTTCCACTGGTCCTTGTTTCATCCGCTTCCTCCGAAGCTTCGCTCCTCTTGTGGTCCTCTATCAACTTTTTTCGTCTTCAGTAGAATGCTATGTTACCAGAAGTTGGTTCGCTTAGTTTCATAAACCTCATCAAAAAACTCAAAGAATCTGACTATTATATTATATTTCTTTTTTTTCTTTGGGAGCAGCTATCATACCCACTCTTCCCTTTATTGACAACCCTGAAGAAGTTTTGGTCCCGGATTGTGTCTCCAATTTGTTCTTTCACTCTCCTTTTACTGCAACAAAGGAGCCACGCCTTAGGGGAACTTCCATTGATATTATTATGCTGTGTGTTTTATTAAGGGAATATGAAAAACTATAAAATGACAATAAAGATTTGTAAGTTGTTTGTTAGTCTCTGTATTGGACAATCAATACCTTTTTTTAGGTATTTGTCAAACTGGAATTGACATTTAGAAGTCTGCTGTACCAGTATGAGTTCTAACCAGAGGCAGGAGCACGATTTCACAAGACTAGTGCGGGAAAACCTTGCCAAGCAATATGGCTCCATCTCAAAAGCACAGGAAATGCCAGAACCAACAACGCAAATGTGGCTCACAAATGCTAGAAGAGCTTCTACAATAAAACAAACTACCCAAAACTTGCATCGGAAGCCTAGATGGTCAAACATATACGATGTATAAATCCAATAGAAGGTGGGAGTCAAACTTTTTCAATTATAAAAAAAATATTTCTCTATAGTGTTAATGGCTTTTAGTTGATGCCAATATTGAGATTTGTCGCAATTGACGTTGGTGCGGTATGGAAAGGAAGGAGACTCGCCGGATTTTTAAGGATTAGCCAAGCTAGCGGATAAAAAATATTTTATTCTGGAACTCTCTGAACTTACCCCGACCCTTCTCCATTACCTGGGACAGTTGGCAACCCACAAAACACATTTACGTAATAATTGCTGATGGAAGCATTTTTAAGCATATTCTACTAACACTGTTAAGCACCTTATCCCCACTCTCGCGGATTAACAGCAAGAAAGAGGGTATACAATTTATCGGCATTGTGTGAGCTAGCTAGAAGAACATGTAGAATGTTGCATTTGGATTATTTCTGGCCAACAAATGGAGAAGTTTTCCCAATAACTCCTATTTTAGTAGGTCCCGATTTTATCGATGACTATCGTTCAAGGCCTTGCTGCATTCTGCCACACAATTTTTGTGAGGGCAAATGAGGGACGGAGGTTAACTACGAAGATGCAGAAACACCATCCTTTCAAGATTGTCCGAAAACATTCGGGATCAAGGACCCTCGTGGTCAAGGGACATGATGCTTCGGGAAAAAACGACATTGGCTGACTTTTTCATGGGGTGTAGGAGCTGTATCTTTCAAAAAAAACTTACATGTATTAAAGTACTGTTCTCGTACCACTACTTGTACAAAAACAAATATGTATTGTACTTTTAAATTTAAAATCATTTTTTGTATGTATTTTCGTTATTCTTATTTTATTCAATTTATAGCCTCATTATTTACATCTGATAAGCGTAACATTTGATGTATAGATAATAGTTTTTAATTCTTATTTATGTATTAGAATATATTTTTTTATATCATATTTATGTATAGAAAATATAAGGAAATTTCATCAACCTTTGCCAGGGGGGGAATAATGAATGTTTTGGATTGGTTTAACAGAAAAAAGAAAAAAAAATAAAAAAAAGGAAAAAAAAAAGTAAAAAAAAAAAAAAAAAAAGTCAAGAATAAATGAAAAAAAAAAAAAAAAAAAAAGCATAATTGAAAAAAAAAAAAAAAAAAAAAGAAAAATAAAAAAAAAGCACAAAAAAAAAAAAAAAAAAAAAAAAAAAAAAAAAAAAAAAAAAAAAAGAAAGAAGAAAAAAAAAAAAACAAAAAAAAAAAAAATAAAAGAAAAAAAAAAAAAAAAAAATAAAAAAAACTGAAAAAAAAAAATAAAAAAAAAAAAAAAAAAATAAAAAAAAAAATAAAATAACATATGACTGCTTACACTTACAACCAACAACATAAAGGCTCTTACCTCTGCTCATCTCTTTCATTCAGTGTTGCACAGTTCCAGTCCTTCATTACATTCGGCGATCCCGATTCTCAATCCAAAGCATCTGTCACAGAAGTGTTTTTATCAAAGAAATACTTCATGCCTCCGGCTTTTGTCCCATAAACGCTGGTAATACCCGTGGACACATTCTATAAATTTGTTTCTGTATCAAACATTATCGCAACTTTACCAACTTACACTCGAGAGTAAATACACAGATACACAAAACCAGCAAGCACACCACAACAAAATAACAACCACTGGACACACAGACTTGACTGGAAATCGGGACCCGGCGGCCGGCACTGTCGTGGAAAAAGCCCCCCCCCCACCCCCAAAAAATACGCCACGGACACCTGGATATCAAAAGGTTGTCTTTTGTATATGCCTCAACCCGGTTTTCACCGGCTGCAGGGCTCCCGCGTCGCCAAGGTAGCCATGCTTGCCGGCCAGTCTGGACCGGCACGCTTTGTTGCCGCCACAGCACCGTGCGGCATTGTGTGTGCTCGCTGCTTCAATAACGAATAACTATTATCGTTCTCATCAATCCCCGGCCGGATGCCGACATCACCGGCACATCCCTGGTAAACCGGGACTGTTGTGTCCCAGGCCATAGGCGTATCATTTTTAAAAGGAAGTACACAAAACACTATTACCATGCACAATTAATTGTAACTGGAAATGTTTTTATTTATATTGTTTTATAACCCATCTTCATCATCACTTAATTAAAATAAACATTACTCAAAAACTCAACAAGTAAGTTGTATACACACATACCTTGGACTAAGAAGCCTAACAACAGAGAAAAATAGAAAACTAATTCTAGCGCTTATGTATTTCCCTTCAGGAATAGGCGGCACATCACATTTGGTATAAAACCCTAATTTCCTGACTCTATTATACAATTAGTTCGGTACTACTGCTAAATCACTGGACTGGCAAATTTTGGATTACTTCCAACTGTTTTTGACATTATGTGTGGAATAAATCTTACGCAGGAATAGACACCAAAAACCATGGTGAAATTTTTCTCCACTCTACCGATATAAACAGTTGTAAGCCCTCCGATATTAGCCAGAGAGGCTCATGGTTAATAAAAGGGATAGCGTTTTGCTGCCACCACCCTAGCTCGTAGGGAAAATTTAGAAATAGTGGTTGAGAAGGGTCTTGAAATAATATTACTCACGTTTTCTCCTTTGTTTGTGTCCAATCTATATTCAAAAAATGCACTAAAACACTCGTAGGCGCACCCAAACTACTATATTGTGTACCGGTGTGTTCGCATCTCACTCCACGCAAAATAAAACTTACATTCACACACTCTACATTGCCATATCCCTCCGCCTACCTCCAGAAGCCCTCAAAACTCGACTGCCGGACCCGTGCTGGACGAGTGCTGACACCTTGCATTTCCTCAGCACGGCCCCAGTCACCTCACATCACGCGGTTTAAAGGGGGACTTGGGTTAGTCCAGTATATTTACCACACTGTGTTAATTACTAAAAATACCATTAAAAATTACGCTTTTATATTAAAATAGTAGTGTGCGTGCGCGCTACATCACTACTCCCTTTCAGGAAAAGATGGATCATACCCAGAAATTTCATGGTGATTACATCTTACGATTCTCTCAGATATATAAACAAACATTTACAATACATTCAAAAGAAAATGTATAGGATATACATTTTACATTACATCGTTTTTTACACAACTTAAAAGGACTAAAATAGTATGTTTAGGCTGCGTAAGTTCTTTATAAATCTACAATTTAATTCTACTTGACTATTGACAAATACACTTTAAGAATATATGTCATCTCTATACTTACATTTACAATTTTCTTGAGCTTGGCAAGTCCCCACATTATTTTATAACATAATATAGTCTTTGCAACTACTGACCCTGTACTGGGTTTCAGCAAACTACATATGAATTTACACTAATACCGTACTTCAAGGCGGGCTTGGTAGGTATTGAATTGAACAAAGGAACGGACTCCTGAATAATTTCTGCGAGCGGGAGTTCCATGTTCTACTCGACATGGTTGGGGCTTGCCGCTCAGCAACTGAGGGACATCACTCGGACACAGGGTTGGCCCCATTTTCCTGTGACTCCAAAACAAAACTACGCAAAGTTACACTATTCAAAATGAACCAAAAATTAAAACATTTGAAAACTATGATAATGTAGAAAATAGGTTCGTGGGGTTTCTATACCATTTCATTTGATACTAGTGGTTACAAAATCATGTTGTATCATTTAAAAGCTTGTTATAAGGTCTAGTTCTATGGTGATTATCTTTAAGATTGTCACTTGGACTTTTTTGCATTGTTTCAAATAACAAGCTACTGGTTTTTAAAGATTAGATTTTCTTCGTGAGATAGGCCAACAGGTATAATCTTTGGGATGTGCAAGATGGTTAATGTCAAATTTATATTTTATATTTCTTGAGTCTCCTCGAGAGATAACTTATTATATTTACCAAAGATAAGCGCAATCTTGAAGCCTGTTTTAATATTCCAGACTTGTTTAAAGTTAATTCTAAATAACCTAGATGTGGTGGAGATGATAAACTGAGTTTTCTCCATCAAGAACTCCTCATACAGTTAAATGTATGACTTTATAATGGTTCCTTTAGGCTATAGATCCAATCATTGCGTGCGTTTTGGATCCATTTACAGCGTGATAGTTTACATTTTATGGTTAACGGTTCGTGAACATTTTTCTCTGTGACTAGGTTAGATCCCATGAATAGAGCGAATTCATACAATCATTAACCGCTATGATGCAATACATTTATAGGAGTTAGGACACAAATTAAAAATAAAATGGACCTTAGGTCTACACTGACTTAGTGTGTTACAAATCGATAGGTGCTATTCTATTACTGGTTCTCCTCTTTGGAGATCAAACAAATAGTATCAACTGGTACATTTACCATTTTAAACCAATGGTTGGAATGGTTTGTTTGGTACAATGGAATAAACTTCTACTTTATAAAGTTTCATAGACGTCATGTCTTGCGAACTTAAAAAACTGTATTTTATATATAGGGGTTGTCCCCCCCCCCACCCCCCCCCCCCCCCCAAACCCCCCCGGTACAGTTACGATCTAAGTCTAATTCCTGTCCTTTGGTGGCTATAAGACGATAACTGTGAGCAGTGCCAAAAGGATTGTAATACATAAAAATACGTCCTACTTCATGTAAACTGGTATTAATTAGTTCTCACAATGACGAGGTTATGACTTTTCCTATGTTCAAGCATATATGTTTTACAAACTCATGGGGTGGTAGTAGTAATTTGCTGCTGCTTATTTCTACCTGTGATTACTAATTCTAAAGCTTGCCTAATAAATCAAACCAATTCTTAAACTTTGCTTCATCTATTGGTTTTGACCTAAAATGACGTCGCTAGACTGTACCAGTATTTTAAATGTTTTTGTTAACAATGAACGATGTGAGCATAATGTTTTCTTGTTCGGAATCCTTGGATGTGAAGTGAATTAACATGCTATTTGAATGGAGTAAGTTTTAGTCAATTAATCTCTTGATATGGCTTTAGTATTCTGTTAACCATCTTTTCATTAATGTGTCTATTCATTAAGGTGGATTTGGTTTTCTCTAGAACTCAACAGTGAATCCGCTAATCTTTATTTAATCTCTTCAACTTTTACTATTAACTTGTTCCATTATCTTCCGCCTAGTTGGGCACATCCATAAAGCAACCATTTTCATGCATTATCCTCCTGCATCAACTAGTCCTTCCGCTTGGAGCGTTCTGTAGGTAGAAGCTCTAAATATATGGGTTCATTTCACATCGGATTCATACTGGATCTATCCACGGGTCTTAATTCTACTATATTCGAAGCAAAGTCCTCATCACCACACATTTACACTAGTGTTCGTTATAATAAACATAAGTCTGTGCACAGATTGTTCTTAAGTGGACTATCAAGTTCGGATCTCTTATTTTCTATCATGATTAAAATCTAATACAATCTTCCATTCATCCTCGGAAATAATTGTGTCATTTGGAAGTTTCTTGGAAATACGTATTCCCTGTGTCCATTTTCATTTCTCTGCCATTCCTGTCACTCGAACAAATGAGTACAAGTATGTAACTTGAAATCATCATTTAGATCATAATAATTGTTTACCTTCATGAATATCCTGACGTTAATTCCGAATTTTATTTTATTACGTACAGCTTGGAATCTTATGTTTCTTATACTTAACCTGCGTAGATATTAACCTTCTTTCCTTATAGTGTACTCAATCACACATTTGAAATTGTTTGGGATCCTTCTAATTTGGCTTTTATTCAAACACCTTGCATAACCCATTCATCAAACATTCGTTTCACAGTCATACAACATTTCCATAACTCCACGCATACAACCCATTTCAAAGTTCGGGAGTGTAACTATATGCATTCTACTTTTGTACGTGGTACTCTAAAACATTCTTTTACTTTTACACAATCAGACAAAGAAAGCATAAACATTACACTAACGAGGAATATTTTAGTGTATATTCATATGGAACATTCCATCAAAATAACAAACAATTACATAAATTATTCAATACATTGCGTTTACTTTTAACTACTAATAGAAAACGATGCAATACACGTTCACTGCTCATAACAATATGTATATACATTCCTATTATTTAATAAACTTCATATTGTCTTTGAATCTACCACGGTTTTCTTCTATCTCTTATGGATCTAAAAAGGGCCCTGGTCGCTCTTCTGCGGTTCCTGGGCTTGGTTCATCTCCTGTCTTGTTCTTCAATTTTGTCCGGCTAACTCTATATTGAATGCCTCTTCATGGTCTTCCGGTCTCCTTCGAAATGATTTCTTCCTGTATCATTCTTTCTTATGTACCTGAAGCAGCTTTCTTTGGATCATTTTGGCTAACTTCCTTGTTCTTGCAACTTAAAACTCGGAGGACAGGTTTTTACTCGATTTCACATGTACAGTTACATTCTTTCCTTTTTAAATTCGGAGTTTACGACATTTCCAAATCTTGATATAACCTTGACAATTGTCGTCATTGGATCCTTTCCATTGGTCTAGACAACTTCTTCACTCTTCCTTTTTTCACTTGGGGGCACGTGAAGGATAATACTCGCTTGGCCCTCCTTCAAATTTATTTAGCTTTAGAAATTCTTGTCGTATTGTTCTCTTTTGCTGGGTTCTTGCATCGGGTCTTGGCCATTTGTTGAGACAAAATTCATTACAGGCATTCAACTTCATCTTAAGCATCTTCTGACATAATCAGTGGTAACCATCATTCTTCTCTCTGCTGATCAATAGATGCATCTTCTATCGAGGAACGTAAGTCTTCATCTCTCTTCCAAAGAGACTATGCTCAAAAGGAGAAAATCTCTGTTGAACTCATTTGCACCTTGAGAGTTTTATAAGCCATATTATTTTAACACAAATTGGGTAAAAGGAGGCTTTCCCCGTGCACCAACCCCAGTATCCTTGGGTTTGAATTTTTCTCGGTTGAATCGTAATGAAACTTAAGACATCCATCATGGGGTAAAATGGGATCTATGAACTCACTCCTTTCCTGTTCTAATTACCATTGCTCATGGGAATTATGATATGGGGGGCCCGGTGGTTTGAAGTTTCCCCTTATATTCTTAGTATAGAGCACATCATTTGGCTTTTTTTCAATTATTTCCGGAATGTGTGAAAACCATTTGTAGCCTCTTGATCAGTTAAATTAAATTCACAGGGTACTCCTCAATCCTATTCGGTATAATAATGACTCCTTTTTCTGGCAAAAAAAAAAAAACAAAGTGCTTTTTCGGGCTGATTTTGTTTTCCTGACAGTTTTATTGGGGGGTCCTGTGAGCAATTGCCAATTTAATTAAACTCTCCGTAACCTTATGATTTAAAAAATTGGAATCTACTAACCCAATGTCAGTATTGTATTTATGTTTTTTTGCGGAAGCTTGGGGATTTAGGGGGGTTAAATGGTGCCCCAACAAATTGTCCCCACAACCGGAAAAAATCCGGTAATCATCAAATTCCCTCCCTGTACTTTACTGTGTAAAATTTTTACCTAAAGGTGCCCTTTTGTTATTTTACCCGTAATCACCATTCTCTTTTATTGCCAATGGGATCAAACATATGCTCCTGATAAAGGATGACAACATCTAATCTTTTCCATTTTTCGGGCCAATATTAAAACTTTTCTTGGGATTTCTTAACATTTCGTCCCCTTCCTTGGATTACACTCCATGACACCCTGCTGTTCCTGGGATAGGATATCATGGTGTAAATCTCGAATTAACCCTTTCTTCTCCTTAACCAATCCCGGTCCCTTGGTAACGGGACCTATCCAGTTTTTTGTCTGTTCCAACCCCCTGCCTTCTCTTATATCGAATGGACTCCTTGTGGAAACTTGTTCTTGGAAACTGAGGGCTATTTTTTTTCTAATCTCCTCTGGCACTCCCCTTCCCATCCCTTCATTACTATTGAATTTTTTCCCCCCTTGTAATGCAGTGTCTCCACCAATGCCAATAATAGGGGTTAGATACTTCTCCCAAGCAGAAAGATTCCTGTGCACACAATTTCTGCCTTCAAAGATCAAATCAGGCCGTTTTTGATTTTTATGAAAATTTTTTTATCCCTTGGGTTTATGGGTAATACCTGATGTAGTCCCCCAAATATTTACCAGCTAAGGGCCATAATTTATACCCAGTTGTGCCCCCAATCCTTGTGGGGAAGGCTCCCCACCGCCTCACACTCGAAGGATAGTTATTCCTCTTAGCGAAACAGCCAAAGCCATCTGATTATGGCGCCCCTCCCTGTGCGCTGTGAGTTTCAGTATTATAAAAATACAAAGGAAGAAAAAATGGAAAATTCGTTTCCGTACAGGTAGCATCCCGGAAAAAATACTTTTACTTATGCCCCCAGTACAACTGCTATAAAGTTTCCTTTTTTCTGTTATCTGTTATAATTCTGCCTCCAGCCAGAGTTTTAAGAACTGTCTTGAACGCAAAAATAGGCCAGATAAGGGTGTAAATTTATTCCTTTTCCCAATTAAAATATCCACTTGCTCCTCTCAATACTTAGCGCCAAGGCATGAAGTGGCCAACCATTTAAACTCTCTGCAATCAGTGCTATTAAGAACCGAAAATTTTCCCCCTTGGGAGAAGAAATTTGAGATACCAACTAATTTAAAAAAGGTTTCCCAGTTTTTTTTACATATGGATGGGTTCCCCCTTCAAATTTTTGTCAAATGATGTTTCCGCCTATCTTCCGTTCACACTCCAAAACATTTTGGTCCCACTTTTTTTTTTTTTTTGTTTTGGTATAATTTTTGGTCCAAGAGGGTTTTAGCTGATGTTCCCTCCCCCGGGCCCATAAACATTTTCGGTACAGGCCTCCTATTAGTTAAAAACTACATAGTCCCTATAAAAATCCAACGGAAGGTTTTCCTTTTTCATTCTTGGGTCTTGGGGAAAATTTTTTGACTAGCCCTTCCAATGACTTATTCTGAACCATTGGGGGTTTTGAAATTCCTATCTCCTTCCTGAATAACAACCATGGCCACCCCCTAGGAAGTTAATTTTTCCGAAGGACTTTTGGCCCTTAATTTGGCAAATTTCCCTTCCAAACTGGGGATACTCCCCCAAAAATTATTTAACCTCATTTGGTAAATTCTACATCTAGAAACTTCCACTAAAGATACTTTATAGCGGTGCTTGATCAAATCATCTTCGAACTGAAAGATTAGGATATCATCCATGTAGGGCAAACTATGCTTTTCCTTTCAAGACCTGTGAGGTAGTACTGTATCAACCATTCGTTTGAATTACAGAAGGATGAATTGATCAATCACCGCATTGGCATGCGTGTATATTCATAATCGACCATCAGGAGTACCTTGAAGGCCGTCTTTCTCTTGACTTTCAGGGTGCATTTTTACCTGATAGAAATCCTGAATTCAGATTCCAGTGCCCGAGAAGTTACTGACTGATCCTCTCTCTAACATGTCTAAAGTTTCGGTGTATATCTGGAAGGGATATATTTCCGGATACTGTAATTTTATTGTCGTTCCCGATTAGTCTACACAGTATGACGGATAAACTGATGGTACCCATCAGAACCTGCTTTCTTGGGGACAATGATTACCGGTGCTGGACCATGGGGAAAGTACTGGGTACAATTACACCTTTATCCAATTGTTCTTGTCATTACAAATTTTGTAGGAGTACCTCTCTGTGATTGTGGGGTCACTCTGTAAGGTTTCAGTTGAATTGATCGGGTGAGGATGTTGGATCGTTGTTGATTTTGTGTACAAGTATAACTAAAGAAGCGCCTCACACACCTCCAAATGTGTGTATCTTTGTCCTCCTAAGCTGTAATATAGGACGCTTGTATGCGTTTTTGGAGGAGAACATTTTTTAATTTATTTTAGGATCTTCAGTTGGGTGAGGTGCTTTCTTAATTTTTTCTTCAAGTTTTCCATTGAATTCATCTGTCCTATTTTGTGTTAGATTTAACTCGTTTTCAATGCTCCTTTATTTGCTTCACTGTGTGGCTCTTCTATTTTGCAGAGGCAGCGATATTCTTGTATTAGGCTCACTAAAATTTTCTAGGAGGTGAATATTATATGATTTTGGTCCACAACACACATTCCTTTATGTCACTTTTTGAAAGGCTTCTAGCGACATTGATGCCATGGAACATGTTTACTAACCGCTGGTTCTGTAATTACTGGTTTTTCCTTCACATTTTGTTCCATTTGATTTCCTTTTTGTTTTTGCTTAATTTTGACTTGAATAAGCATTTCTGAACGGGCAGGCAGCCCGTTGATGTTTGTGCGGAGCTATTACGCTAAAATATGTAGGGTATTTACTTCCTTCAGGATTTGTATTTGGTGGAATTATTTAGGTTTGTGTGAACTTGTTTCGTGGGAACTCATTGAACAATGGCAATGGCCACTTCTCCTGCTTCGAGTTTACAGGGGATTCTCTCTTCATGGATAACTGCATGCTATTCTTGTTTCCAATACTCCCAGAGACTTATTCATCAAGGTTATCAATCAACAGCACTTTTTTTCGTTTCAAAACTTACGCGTTAATATCCTCCCCCCCCCTTTGGATAGCAATATTAATCTTCAGGGAGATCTGTTGCTTCGAAGTCACATTTTTAATCAAGTTAAACTCCACAGTTGCTAAGGTCTCTGTTCATCAGTGGACCGCGCTTAAGAAACGTTCATAACAGGCACCAGTGCATACCCTTCGTATTTTGGATTTCAGTTGGTAGTTAGCTTGTTTCCTGAGCCTATTGTTCCTATCGTTCAGTGATACTTGCTGCTCCTGTATCGATTACAATGAAGACCCGTTTCACTACCTCCTATGCAACCTTGTACAATTAATTCACTCAACATTTTCTTGTTGTCAAGAGTGGCAAACAGCTTTGAAATTCAACTTCGCCTGTCTGAGTCCCGCCAGTGTGGTTCAGATTTTAATCGATTTCTGAGGTTCCTCAGCGGCGTGCCTGGGTCCCTCGTTGCTGTGGCTTTTAACGTGTTTCGAATAGCTGATCATACGTCCCTCCATGCTCTGATACCCTCTGCTCCTGAAGGTTCCTCATCTAGCTGCGCCTCCTTCCTTAATGCTGTTATTTCTCATTACCCCCAACAATTGTTTGCTGTGTGTGTCACCACGGTTCTTCGGCAGATTTTTCACAAATAATAGGTAGTTGTTTCACTGTTTACTTCTACAACTCCCTTCTCTTTGTGACCTTTCTTCATTACATGTCATAACATACAATATCTACTCGCCTGGTATTGGGCATTCTCTGGCTTTATGGCCTGGTTTCCC
>NW_025786382.1:0-15610 GCF_021130785.1 Homalodisca vitripennis
AAACTTTAACCATATTGCGATTTATTTTTCAATAAAATAAATAATATGTATATATATATATATATATATATATATATATATATAAATTATTTATATTATATATATATGTGTGTAATTTAAATATAGTATTTAAATTATATATTATATAGTATTAAATATAGTATATTTAAATGAGTATATTTACTGCATTGCTGTGGTTTACTTAAAATTTCAAAAACAAACAGTTCATTACCAATTATAAAAATACTATGCATCAAATATACTTAAGTAAAAAACTAGGTTCTAGGCATTCAAATACAGGTTTATTTTAAAGTAAAATTAATTTGAAATCGTGGTACGAACAACGCAGAGGAACTGATATTGCGTAAATCCGGTATGTGTAATAAATATACATGGTCAGAGATTATATCAACCTATTAACCACTTTAAAAACAATTATTTATTTATTTTAATTTTTCGAATACCAATCAAAAGCGGGAAAATTTAGAACCGTGAAATTGTAACTTTGCGACGGCTAAGAGCCAATTATTTTTAAGGACGCATCATAAACTTAATTATACTATTTAAACTGAATAGTATAATTCAAACACACTTGACAAACAATTTAAATATTATTTTATATCTACAACAATAAATATCATTCAGTTATATCCATATCAGTTAGTTCAACTATAATTTTAAAAAAAGTTGAAAACAATGTTAAAACACGTAGCAATAAATATACTACCGTATTTTCAAAAGCGTTATTGCTGTCAAAACATACATTTATATACTGAGTATTATGGATCTACATTGCTTAATTTCCCCTCTGTCGGTTAGTGTGCGTTTTTTTGTTGTTAAAAATGGAATATCTTGGAAAATCTCAACGAGTAGGTCACAATACAAAAATCGAGTAAACGGCAGCTCCAGAATATCTTATGCCAATCGTGCTCACATCTTAGTCCCTCATTTAAAGTACAGGAAATACATTAATATCTGTTGCCAAGCAACTTTTTTTCTAATAAATTAAAAACTACTAGAGATATTGCAAATGTATCAACAATGAACGCCTTTATGAACAATGAAGGACAAAAACAAATGTCTTAATGAACAATAATAAACTGTTGTATTTATCATAAAACTTCAATTTATTCACAATATATGTGAAAAAAAACTAAATAAAGTGACTAGGTTATCTGTTATATATTAAGAATAATAAAGAACAAGAAAATTCGTACAGTAATATTCAGACAATAATGCTTTTATAGATGACAAAATCAAAGATAAGCGGTTTTATTGGAAATACATCTGATTGTCGCTTGACTAAATTTTCGTAAATAAATCTGTCCTAAAACAACAGGTATTAAAATAAATTCATTAAACATGAAATATATGATTCTATTCAATCCTTAGATGGTGCCAGAAACATGTATTTCAAATGTTTTGCATAATAAATCAAAAAAAATAAAAGAAATAGGGATAAGATACTCTAAAGCTTGATATTAATTTATTATCACGAACCATGTTTTTTTTATCAGTAAAGATGCTCTTAATGAGTTATTTATTATTAGTTTGAAATAGTACTCTTGAGTAATTAGATTTGTGATACAATCCACGATCAGATTTATTCTTGTATATCTGAGATTTTAAGACATTCAAAGTTAATTCAGATTTAATGTCCGCCATTTCTGAAGCAGTATTAATGAATATTGTTTATAACTGGCCTTATTACCACAAATATTTGATCCAAATTAGGTAGGATTTGTTTATTCGTTTTTTAAGATACTTAAAGCGAATCTAGTTTATAAAATTAACATACAGACTGACGGATCTATTTCCATATTCTGGAAAATTGCGTTTTGCCATGACCTGATCAGCTTGCGGTATATAGACTTGTCCTAAGAATTACAGGGGACACGTCTAATATTATAGAGAGTGTTCCAAATATCTCTACCAATATTTTCAGACATGTATTCATGGTTCCAAAGGGCAAAAAAATAACAATACCATATTTCACCTTTCTATAAACTCAATAATTACTCTGATAGCCACAAAATTTGTTTTGTTTTTTGTCTTTTTTTACTTTACTATTTATAATTTGATGGATTGTGTGTTAGCGTTAACATCTTTGCTACCTGACCTTTATAACTCTTCAAGGAAAATAATCAAAAATTTAAATTTTTTACAAGCTTTATTATTCAACAAATATGTAGTGATTTCTGCGAAAGATCTTTACAGCGTAAATATCTTAACAAGCGATATATATGGTAACACAAAAAAGATCTAAATTACTTACACAAGTTATAACTCAAACAATTCTAACGATTACCAAGTGTTAAAAATTGGTTGTGAAATAAGGGAGATAGTTTGGTTTTATATTACAAAACCACATTACTGTTTTTTAAAACCAATTACCAAACCCCAATATCCGCCTTTTATTATATTGAACTGAAAGTGGTGGGCATGCAACCACACCATACAGCTGTTTTAGATTTTAGCTGCTCTAATCAAAGTGATTTTAACATTACATTGCTGAACAATGTGGTCATAATATTCTTAAATTTTAATTTATCTAACACAAAGTTTTGTTTTGATTGAGACCCGCTCAGAAAAAAAACACTCTTAATAACATGTTGATTACCTAGACCAAAAATTAAAATCCATGTCGTTTAAATTAGTTAATTATATGTCTATTTAATTTATTTTGTTTTTAAATGGCAAGACCTCAGACTCTACTTTTGGCCTGTTAAATTTATTCGCGATGATTGTGTAGATATGCTCTTTTGATTACGGTGTTAAGCGTAGATGGTTAAAACTGTACCAGTAAAGATTGCTATTTGATTGCAGTTTTTTTAAGTTTGTGTCTAAGACCGAGGTTTGAAGAGTTTTAGTTCTACCCGGCAAAATAAAACATTAACAAGAACATAATAAGTTTACTGTATTACAAAATTAAATATTATGGTATATTTGTATAGTATGTTTTTATTTATTAAATGAAGTAATACTTTATGCTTCTATACATCTTGTTTATACCTAGTTTTATTACAATCTCAGTTCATAAAAATTAAAACGAATTGAAAAAAAAGTTAGAGTGTAACAAAATTCTTCTTACACTTTCCGAATATAAATAGCCTTCAAAATAAAAAGTACAAGCTAAGCTTGGAAGTGTAATTTTAATTTTACCTTTTTATAGCGACGCTGTTTATTAAACGACTTCACTTGAGACTTATACACTCTGTCTTTTTTCTCTAATAAATTGATCAGAACAGAATGTTCATCCTTAAGTTTGGAACACATCCAAGATACATGGGGTTAGAAGTGCACGTCTGACTAATGTTAACACACAATTAGTTAAAACTATTCCTTTAACTGCATACAAAAAAGGCGATGATTATTTCAGTTTGTTGTTGCAGACATACATTTACCCCCCGCGCCCGCTGCCCGTTACTAATTATCTTTTTCTCTTTACTCGTGTTACAAATTATCCTGTTACCTGAGTAGTTATAATATCGCCACACATTTGGGCCTGTACATCTCCAAACCATTGTTTGACTTTCTTCTTATATTTTTTAGGAAATTTCGCATCGCAACACAAAATGTACACTAACCCCATAACTCAGTTATGTATTAATATAGGAATAATAACTGAGAATAACATCGATAATAATTACTCAACCACTCGATCACGGCAACGTCAGTATTGGAAAAGGTAGGGTCGGTAGTGCTCGGACGGGTTTCGTCAAAATTAATGTGTGGAACCTACAGTCCATAACAATCAATTATTCGCAGGTTGATTTCACTCTGTATACTTTCAATATTTGGTTATGGGGACGACGGAAACACGGACCAATATATAACCGAGCAACGATGTTAAGGCAAAAAAATACACGAGTTTTCAAGTTTTTTAAATGTTTTACTAGCTGATACCCGCCCCTTCGTACGGAATATTTTGTAGAATAAACTGGTAACTTCATAGACATTTCCTTCATGTCTTTAAATAAAATGGCCCATACTTCTGATGAAAATACAATTAATGGTCATTGGAAAAATATTCACAATTTTAATTTCAATGCGACATTCCATGATTTTTTTGAACTGATGTTCTACAACGTCAATTTAACAAATCACGATCCCTCCTTTCACTATAGTAACTGTAGGTAATAAAATACTTATGATCCATCATTGGATCAAATAGGGTTACTTCATAAAAGGGGAGCACACAAAACCATATATGTTGCGAATATTTTTACATTGTAATAGATGATATCATTTGAAATATGGAATTGCCAATATGAAATTCTATATATTCATTCTCGTAATGATTACATTAATTCATCATCGATACCGTTATCGAAAAAGTAATATAATCGAGGGTATAATCCTATTACCAGAGGGTTATATATTCTGCTAGAAGTAAGATGGACCATGTAAGGTCGATCCACAAACATTTTTTTACATTTAACTAGTTAGCGAAGAAACCTTATTGGCGGAATTAAATATACTATCTGATCACTTAGACTACCCTAATGCTCTCATCCATAAGGGGGGTTTTTTTTATCACAGTGTTAATGTTCATTAAACTAATTAATCGTATCCTTCGTTTGTATAGCCTCATGTGAAAATGTATTTGATGGTTTTCTATATATTCCTTTAGATCATGAAAAAAATAGTTAAAGCATGATTCTATAGAGGATATTTTAACACGTAAGCCAATAGTAAATACTTATGGGCGTAAACCTTGAGATATTATTTGTGAGTTACCAATTCTACGGATCGTTTTTGTAGTGTTTAAGGTACTATGTAGCTGTTACCAATTAGTGCAAGATGATTCACTTGTACGCCTAATAGGTGCCATAAGATAAAAACATTATAGATCTAGGTTTCTTACATGCCAGATGGTTTACGAGTAATTCATTTAAGGATAGGTACTGAAAAATTATTTCTGTAATTAATGACAAGTCAAAAACTGTAATTTTCATACTTCATCTGTTTCATTCTATAAAACCTAATTTTTAAATATAATTAAAATTAAATATGAAACAAAAATGCCGCAGAGAAAAATTCTATACCGTGTGACAGTGAACTATTTTGCCTACAATACGAGCCTAAATTGTTTACAAAATTATTTGTTTGTAATTGTTTTTTTAAATTTGAGTTAATTAAACTAAAAAAAAGAATATTCCATTTCCATGAAACTATTAAAAGAAATAAATACTTTAATTATGGATTCATATACAAATAACATAGTTTTAATTATATGTAGAAAAATGTTTATTGAGTTTTCACGATTGGGTTAAGCTTGAACTGTTAATGCCTCAGTGAATACCCTTAACTAGACTATGAGTAGACTAGATCTTTCATTGGTATGGACGCCCATTACTCAATACCTGTACAATAAAAATGACACAGCAAAGATACTAGACTAATTGTGTATAAAAACCATAATTACATTTTACTTTCCGTAATATTCCAAAAATCGACTCAGAATCGACGAGAATTTTATGTTTTTTTTTAAAGATATATTTAGCAGTGCGTTAATTAAATTTACAAACATATTAACTGAAAGAATAAACTGAAAAAGAATAGATGAAGGATATGATTTTAATTTATTATTTTAATAGGTGATATATAGAACAAATTAAGAAAGCAAAGTCATGAGTGAAAATTATTACACAAATATGACAATGCGTATGAGAGGGAGGAGTGCTAAGGTCTATTAGCCTTGTTAGTCGGAGCATTATTATGTAATATTAAGTCTATGGTAATGTTTAAGAGAAAGTAGCCATATTTGATTATTATATTATTATTAATCGTTTATCGGAAATTGCAAAACAATCGTTTAGATAGTAGCTTATAAGTGGCAGCGTCACAAAAATCCCAGATAACAACTATTATATTTATGATTGAATTGAATATGTAAAAGATAAATATCCTTTTTGCTGGTTGAATGCTAGGGGGGGGTGCTGCTAATTCAGTGACTGAGCCATGTCCATGCGCTGAATAAGCACCCCCTTGGAACAGGGGGGTGTTAATTCAGGGCCTCGACCATGTTCATGCGCTGATTTAGCACCCCCTTGTAGTCGGGGGGTGTTAATTCCGTGCCTGGTCCGTGTCCGTGCGCTGAATTAGCACCCCCCTGCCGTGACGTCAGAGCCCGAGGGGGTGCTTATTCCAGGGGGTGCTAAAGCAGCGTCCCCGCAGTAAACACCCAAAAACCTATTCTCTTCCAGGCGGCTTTTATTAACTGCCAATCGATCACTGTCACGAATCACCTTTTTATTGTTATTTTGTTCAAACACAGCTAATATAATATGTAGAGAAGGTGACACTCAATGAAATAATTTTGGATTTTATCAGAATTGCTGTAAATTTTTAAAAATACTTTTCTGTTCCAATCAAATACAGAACCTATTTAGTTATGGTAGGTGGTGCTTTTCCGAAACAAGATTTTCAGAATTAAAATAAAAATAGCCATAGGAAATAATCGTTGCATTTAAAAAAATACATTAAACCTATAACAAAAAATGAAAAATAAAACTTTTCGAGAGTATTAAATAATATTCCTGCCGAGCAATGATTAGTATTCTAGAAGTTATTCCAACAATTGTTTGGAATTTAATAGAATCTTTTCTCTTCTGTTATCAGTACAATTTATTCAAATATTACCTTTTTTCACGATTTTTACAATGTACGTATTACTGTTATATTGTTCAGTATCACCGACAAGATATGACAGGAATCGCAACGCCTGTAAGATATCGGGTTAGTTGAACACGAGGGAAACAATGAAAGCTGAGAGGTGAAGAGCAAATTGAAAACAAGAGAATGGAAACAATGATAAATAACGTGAGACTAGTAGAGAGGTGATGTGAGTAATAGAGAAGAGGGTGATAGTGTTACACTTGATAGCTGGTTCTGCGGCTGTGGCACGATGAACCGTCCGTGACTAAGGCATTACACAATTTAGGCTATTTTATAGGTAAATTTCATATAAAAGAACCATAAAGTGTAATAACATGAAATCTTTTAAATCACGACAAAAGTTCGACTTAGAATGCACTCAGAATAAATGATATAACGAATATTGTCGCTATTCTTAGAAAGGCTTGTCAGTTTCAGCCCAGTTTCTAAATAGGTTTCAGGCGATAGTTTATAGATTCAATGACAATATTCTGAAAATGTTTTTGCTGCACTTATAAAACTTTACAATTTGATTTTTTTAAACAAAAACACATTGGCTTTCCGATGACATCACTTTACCATATTGTCAAATGATTTGCCTAATAAAAACAACAACTGGTAGCTTATATTTCCTCATTATTAATTAATTAGCAATTACCCGCATTACGCATCCTCCTGCAGTACAAAAGGGGCGTCGAAGGAGTTCTAAATGCATCTTAAGCATTTTTGAGTAGAATGGAGGTAATTGAAAAATATCAATAATCTGAACAGTTTGATTCATAATATGTCCAAGTTAAACATGTTAATGAGCCTTCAGTTGCAGAAGTGTGTATTTCAGAAAAAAGTGAATGTGTAATCGAACGTTTCATGGCACGTCAATCACGTAGTTATTATTGTAGTTACTATTAAGTTTTTAAGTTTAGTGGGTTAGAGTCTCGAAGTTATTAATTTATAGTAGTTAATATCGTTAAAGAGTGAAGTCCTAAAGTCAGAAATTATATCAGTTTCTTATTACGCGTCTATTAGGTACCATAAACGCTTGGTATAAAAGTTTTTATAAAATTTTAAATTAATTTGTTTCCAAATTTAAATAGGTTTCAGTACGATTTTTGTAAACTAAGACCAGGGGATGGAACAGTTTTCATGATTAAGACATACTTTCTCACGAAAGCACCCTTAACACGAAATTACATAAGAAGTTCCACGGTATATAGTAGGTTAAATTATGAAATTTAAAATAGGTCTCTAGATTTAATATTGAATATTAATTCGGCAAATACATAATTTATGGTGACACGAGAAACTAATATTTTTTTTAAATATGAGTTTACAGTATACAACACTTTTCTCCCAATCTAATCTAATCACTAAAAACATTCCGTCCCCCCCCCCCCCAAATAACCCCCAAAGTCAGAGTTAATTATTTTTTTTAAAAAAACCTAAATTTTCAAGATATCGGTAGAAAAGGTAGTGACAACTCGTTCACAGTTGTTAGTTATTATGCATGCTTTAGAAAATCACAGTATTTAAACCATTAAATTTTCATTGAAACTCTTGAAGCCAGGTGCACTTGACTCATCTAAAATATGCATATACACTATTGCAGTGCTTAAAAGGTTCATATAAAAGTGTGACGCAACATATTCAATTGTTTTGGGTGACAGAACCACACATCCATTTCATCTATCCGAGTGAAATTGCACATTTATCGTGTTATTCGGATTGGTAAAGTCATGTTGGGAAGAACTATCGACCTGTGAACGCTTTTAAATCTTTATTATATTTACGACGTGGGTACTGACAGTGTATGGACTGCCGAAAATAATTAAAGGTAGCACTCTCATTTACTGTTAATGCGGTAACCTGTCCGCCTAACATCACTTCAATTAACGTCCCGGTCTGTAAAGCCACTGTGGCAGCACCTTGGCCACAACACTTGTGGAAATAAAGGTCGATAACAAGTGAACAGTGGAGTGGGTCATTGGAGCGTGAACATTAGAAAATTACAGATGTTAGTATAACGTGTTGTTCATATGTGCTGAAACTGTCTTAAAATTGAATCACAAAAAATGCAA
Source organism: Homalodisca vitripennis (assembly GCF_021130785.1). NCBI lineage: Eukaryota > Metazoa > Arthropoda > Insecta > Hemiptera > Cicadellidae > Homalodisca > Homalodisca vitripennis. The sequence continues at coordinate 8,736 of NW_025786382.1, forward strand.
TGACATTTTTACTAAAAGTCAACAGATAGCTTATAGGTTGACGCCAATTTTTATTTTACAAATAAATATTAGTGGGCCAGTTTTAGCTTAACCTTTAGATATTTTAATGGACAGATAACTGCTACTTAAAATTGTAATAAATTTAAATCTATGACTCTCTGTAAGGAATTTAAAAAAATAGAGGAATTAATAACACTTTTAAAGTTAGAAGATTATAATTAACATATTTTCAAGGTATCATTAAACTATTTCGGAAAAAAAGTTTCTGTACGTAATTAAAAAAAATATTTAAATTTAAATAATTAGGGTCTGTATGAACCGAAGTGTACCTTATACAATTGATATACATATGTAATTAATTGAAAAAATAGTTATTGTGTTACTTTCACATTGGCTATGAAATTTTCTAAAATCAATCTAAAAAATACTGAATGATATATTCTGTCCATTACACCAAATGTCTTCCTTTTATGAACTCAATGTTATTGGCCTATGCGAAACTATTTTAAATATAAGTTTGTGTAATTTAATAACAGTCTGGTCAAACAAAAAATATATAAATTTTGAGTAAAACAAGTTTTTTGATTCTGACAAAAAGTATTTAGACAAGCCTACTTTTCAAAAAACTATACAACTGAAAATCTTAACAATTAAAAAAATTAGTTTAACTTATTTTCAGTGAGTATTTTTAGCACGATACAAGAAATTGGTGTTTTATATACTTTAAACGTTGAAATAATGAAGAAATTCACTTTAAATGAATGCCAATAGTATTAAATATTTCTGTAAACAAATGTTAGTACAAAAAATTAAATACTGATAGTGATATTCATGCATAGGACAAAAACCGTAAACAGAAGTGCAATGTAATGGACTGTCTCAGAGACGGACGAGATTACTCAAAATCACACATTGCGGTGGCATCCGTGCATACAGCTAAGTTAATGTATTATCCACTTACTAAACTGTCCCAGTGGTAATCCGGGTTGTAACGTTGGACAAAAACCGTTACAATTGATAGTGCAATGTAATTGTTACTGTCTCAGGGATGATATTACTCAATACCACACATTGCGGGTGGCATCCGTGCATACAGCTAAGTTAATGTATTATCCACTTACTAACTGTCCCAGTGGTATCCGGGTTGTAACGTTGGAAAAAAAAACCGTAACAATTGATGTGCAATGTAAATGTACTGTCTCAGGGATGATATTACTCAATACCACACATTGCGGTGGCATCCAGTGCATACGGTTAAGTTAATGTATAATTCAGTTACTATCTGTCCCAGTGGTATCCGTGTTGTAACATAGGACAACAAGCACGCTATTGACAGTGGTTACCATTTACTGTTTCATCACTCATATTTTATTTGTACCTTCATACCAATAACATTCGTTTATAAGTTATCATCTCTAATATTTTACCCTTTTATATTGTTAGTTAACTAAATGAAGATAGAAGAAATATTTTATTCATTAATATACGCGTTTAGCATAATAGAAACAGAAAATGAAACAGTTATTAATTCAGTATTTTCGTAGCAGAGGTTGAATATAACTCATCTTTCTCTCGCAAATTCAAGCCGATGACAATTAAAAGTCATCTGCAGGGAACATTAATTTGCCTGGTCGCAAAACATGCTTCATTGCTCTAAGTCACTGCAGACGTTTAAATGGCGTGAAAATGGAATCATCTCGGACGTTATTGTTTCCACTTTTTTATTACTTGAAAGCAATTTGGTGTAAAAATATTTTATTTGACAAACTTTTATAACTTTAGATTTGAACTTATTCAACGAAGTAGTTTTAACCACAGCAGTTTTCCTTAACTTTTATTGTTTCAGATACTGATGAATTTTCTGTTTTGAACGAACTTGTTGTAAACATGCAACCTTGTAAGACAAACAGAATTACAAAACAAATTGGAAGAGGTAATATGAGGGGGTGGAGATGGTGGATGTTTGTGTGAGTGCGGGTGAGAGGGGGGGGGGTAAAGGGTCACCAATCAGCAAACTGCAGAAAGTGACCACTACTGTTTGCAGATTGGATTTGCGGCTTGCATGATTGGCACTATGAATTATTTATAGCCGAAAGTAGAGGCAATGTGTTCAGTATTTACCATAAACTCTGTAGTGTGACTTGAAATTCTTGACAGTCCATATTTTAACCTTTTTTTGTTCAGTCACATATCACATAAAGCGTACATAATGAAACAAATACTGTCATACGTTTACTGGGTAATTACGTTGTTTGTTTTATTTCTTATTTATCCACTTTGCAATCAAAATTATTCATCCTCTACATGTAACTTTAATCGGTTTATGATTATGCGTCAATTCGAAAATAGTAATTGTAATCTTTTTAAATTGTTAATGGTAGAATAAATTACTTGCAATATACGCCACACTGTGAAATTGTTACCCATTATTAAATAGTATTGTAACGATTATGATATCTTAAATAGCATAATTTTAGACTTGGATATGTAGATGTCATATTTAAAATATTTAGTTGTTTGTAAGGAGTTGTTCTATCTTTAATACAGGATAACATAAAAATAGGTTGATATAATTATTGTAGATTTGATTTACTGTAGCAGAGAAATATAATAGACGTGAATTATTATCTTAAACGTTACCGTTACATAAGAGAAATGGAAAAAATTTGCATAATCAGAAATTTCTATAAATAAAGCCATGTGAATATTTTAAGTATCTTATCTCATTATCTCATGTTCCAGTTGCAAATGTATAAGCAGTAAGTTTGCGAATGATATTAAAATATAGCCTAATAATTTGAATTTAATTTATTCTAACAGGTCAATTTCTTAAGATTTTATTTAATAATAAATATGATTTATATTAACTTATAAAGAAAATTATTTGAGAAAGAAAACAAACAACTGTACTCTCTATATTAAAATAATAATTAATGGAATCTAATAACTGACAATTTGCAATATTATAGGTAATCTCTGATATTATAGGTAACCATGATGGGCAAACGAGGAATAATAAATACATTTTTTTGCCGTGTTACGTTGTATTTATATATTTAAGGGTTTTAAAAGCTTTTTAATTTAACTAGTGGAAATTTACCATCATCAAATGTTAACTTTTTTAGACAAGGTCTTAGAAATCCTTAGAGTTTTTAGTAATTTTGTTGTAAATTTTAGAGTTCCTAAACCTAATGTAACTTTTTATACAACAAAATTTAATTATACAGGGCCAAGACTTTTTAATAGGTTGCCGCAAATATAAACAATATTACAAAATTAAATAAATTCCTTAGAAGTGTTTAAAAATTGGCTTTTAAGTATGGACAGAAAGCAACGATGAGTATCTGTTAAACTATTATTCAATAAGTAATTTGTTTTCTCTTTATAGTGTATGTTACTGTGACACGTAAATATCGTAGTGTGTACTAAGTGTCTTTAAAATAGTCGTGCTTCAGTAATAAAATAAAACCGTTTAATATTTATCATTTTGGTTTGGCGGTCTGTGGCAATGTTTAAACATATATTTTCTTTAAAATAAGTATATTTCTGTTTATTTTTAAATTCACGAAGGGTAAGTTTTAAGTTTTGTTAATTCTGTTTGGTAAGCTATAAAGAGTGTAGGAATAAATTAATTTTATGGGATTAGTAGATATAAATAGTTATAGTGTCTGCCAACTGCAAATGAACTCTTTATTTAAATGAACTTATCTGATGGAATCCCTCTTCAGGCTTTGCTTTTGGGACCCTATTTCCTATTAAAATTATATTTGATTTGTCAAATATAATTTGACAGAGTTTTATATTATGTTAGTATGCATTTTTAATACTCATATGATTTTGTCTTGCAACTAATATTTATGGTTTTTAGGAAATAAACCATTTGTTCATTATTCATTTGTAAATAAAACTGGGTTCAACCATATGAGATTTAAAATGCGACGTGTTAACTTATGTAGTTTATTCATATGTTAAAAAGAAAAAGAGTGAATATAATGTTCAAAATTGATGAAAAATTATTACTTCTCGCACCCCTTGTGTTGTATTATCCTCTATACCACGCCAGAATTTTATTATTTTTGGACACTTCTATGAAACCTAACTTAATTAACAGACATTTTGAATGTATTATGTGGAAAGATATTAGATAGAAAGATTTCATATGTGGATTTTAAATTTTTGCATGAAACTTTATTTCTAGACGGAGAAGAACAAGTTCTGTAACTGTTCAAGTCCGGATGATGAACAGACTGTTAAGGTTGGATAACATCATTGAATCCTATTATTTATTAATTCAATTTCACTTTTGGCTGACGTGGGGGATCTACATTTTTTTCTTTATGATGTCTGTCTGTATATCTGATTTCAGGGCATCTCGAAAACGAAATGAGTTATGGACTTTAAAGTTTGTGAGACGCTTCAGCGATGCAACATTTGGTGTAGCGAATGCATAATTTGCCATAGAATAGCTTATTTTATAAATTATGTCAACGTTTTAAATTTAATATGTGTATGAAAAATACTGGCATCATCCGCTTTCAAAAACATTTAAAATAAATAAAATCCTTACCTTTATGTCTTGGAAGAAATGTGGAATACGGTAAATCTATGTCGTGTGTGACACTCATCTGCGACTATTATTTATCTTGTTATTTGTTACAATATTATATTCTAGCTTCCATGATAAAACAAACTCAGCGAGTATGTTTTTGCATGCTAAGTGAACCTATGATTCAAATTAATATCTAAAGGCACATCTTAATGTAGTCATCTTCTAGTCAGTCAGGTGGAAGACACTCTATGTCTATGAAGACACTCCTGGCGGTCTCTTAATTCTGGTCACTTTCAAAGTTAAATCTGGTCTCCTTTAGAATTCAGCCTTCTTCAAAGGTCCGTTAGGTCATCCTTAGCAGATCTATCAAGTCATTGTTAGAGGTTTGAATGGACACATTCAAAGATCGGTAAGGCTATTTATTATGTTAAAGGACAATGCTTTTACATGTTTGTTACAAATGTTGTAATCTCATCGTTATTGAATTTTAGCTATCATATTTACAATCATTGAATTATACGGAGTTTAAATTACACAAATAAATCGTCCCTATTAAATGTATGCGTTAGATGACTGAGCAGAGTACAACGAATATAATGTTCCTTTCAGCCTTTATATCTAAACAAATAAATTAATACATAAATGAAAAAGAGAATGGCTAATTTATGGTTCTAGAATGGTTTAGAAGGGGAAGCAAATAAAAATATAATGATATAACTTAATTCTAAAATATCCCCAATTATCAATTATTTATTTAAATTCTCTTTAGTGTAGAATATAGAATATATTTTTTAAATAATGTTATATTCCAAAATTTCCAATGTTTCCTCAGCATGTTTGCGGTTAAAGAACAAAAGATAGTATATAAAACGCGAAGATTGACAGAGAAGACAATGTGAAGATGTGAAATAAACTAATACAGACCAAAGTGGATACAGCGCCCGTGTAGGAACGTCTTTATGAGTTATGGGACGATTTTGTCACTGTCTTTTCTATTTCTTATCTCCATTACATACCGAGTTTGTACTTGAGTTGCTAATCGAAATAATATGTCTTTTGTAACGCCACATTAGATTATTTGAGGAATATTATTTATAAAATCGCTATTTTGTCTAACTCTATTGTTCTTAATGGTTAAATTAGTTTAATAATAGTTGAAGGAAGAAAACAAATATGTGATAACGTTATCTAAATTTCTGAAAATAGTTATTAGAAACAAAATACGTATATATTTCACTTATTAAGTGTATTCATTAAAACAGACATATAACAAGATGATTACGTTTCTCAGTGATGAAAGTGTAGCTGAATGTCAAATATCATATCGAATATCAAAGATTTAAAGAAGAACGCTACAGAGTGTAATAAAATTGACATTAAAGATTAGTTATGGTGTAGAATAAGAGTTGCAGTTTATCCATTAAACTTTTCCTGGAAAGATCTCGTGTTTCACTAGGCTAACGAGGTATTTGTCTTCCTGCAAATTAATTAACGAGACGGTGTCGATTGCTAAGATTAATTATTATGTAATCCAACGCTTTCCATGGCTACTTACATCCATACTTATCGTTAGCGATAAAATTTCATTATAGAAAGTAAAATTACATGTATCTCATGACTGAATTATGGCGTATGTTTTATACTGTAGAGGCATTTATCATTTATAAAGCTTTCTTGGTAGGTATGGTAATTAAATCTAACTATCAGTTACATTTGAGGATAAAGCTATTTAAAGCCACCCAATGAATAAGTAAAAAAACAGCAGGACAAGAAACTTTTCAGAATGTTTATTTATTCAAATTTCGTTGGAATTTATGTTTCGTTTTTGAAAGGCAGAACAAGAAACTTTTAAGAAATCATCAATATGACCTGTTTAAAATAAAGATTATGGTCTGCAAATTGAAAAATGTCATCTTAAAATTTTCTGTAAAGGGCTATGTATATTACTGTATTGTCTTCAACGTCAAAGTAGTATGACGTTACATACAGCTTTCGGCCGATTTGAATCTGTCAAACCACTTTGCAGTGTTCATTTCACAGGAAGTGGTATTTAGTAAACAACTTCTTGCTTCGAATTAAGTGAATAAAAGTGTAATCGGGTAAACGGATCAACATATTAACGCCTATTATTGAGGTAAAATCAAAACAGTATGAAATGGTATGAGTTGCAATTAACAAAAGGTTATGGTCTTGATTGAAAGTAACCCGAAGGCAACGGCGGAATGCGTTATTGTTATATTAGCGAAGCCTATCATTCTAGGAGCTGGACAAATTTAATTTATACTAATAGGTAACATCGAATTCGGTAATGGGGATTCAACGAAAC
>NW_025786383.1:0-16788 GCF_021130785.1 Homalodisca vitripennis
TGATGAAAATTTGTACGTATATGTATTTTTCCACGGAGAAGGTTTATTAAGCTATGCCCATCCCTTTCCCGATTCAGGTTTCCGCCCCACTGGTTACTCAGAAATACCCATAAGAAATGATTTGCAGCAAACATATGTTAACGTCTTTTCAAATTTTTAATCAGCTGTTCTTTGTAAACATAATAAATTACACTTATTGTTTTAAAAGCATAGAGTAAATTAAGAGAAACGACATAAGATTTTTTGTTTAAACTGTTTTTGCAATCACTGTTAAACTATAGACTTTTACTATCCAGTTAATTACAATTCAAATTTGACGTAAAAATTTACCTTTAACTGCAATATTTATTTAATATTAAATCCATGCTCTTGATTGATCAGAAGAGTAATGGCAGATATCATAATTACTATATTACGTTGGCTACAAATATTAAAGAATGTTATAAAAATCAACCTTAGTTGTTTTTTTTGACCGGAAAGTATGGTTCTCAAAACATCTCGTGTGTACATATTCTCTCGATCGAGACAACAATAGCAAAGCTCAAAATCGTGCATCGGAGATATAACTATTTAAATCTAAAATTTATTTATAGTAAAAAAAAAAAATTTATCTAAGTATGATAAGGACTTCGGTTCTTAAGATTTACGTGCGGAAGCCGTGGGTAAACAGCATAGGCTAGAGGCAGGAATATGGTACATACCCTTCATAATACGCCCAAAGAGGCTCACGATGGAACGGACTAATCAATTATACTCAGCATTGTTTTAGAATGTGATAGAAAAAGAATTGTTGATTATTGAAATTGCGCAGCCCAAAGCGCGCCGGGCCACGTAGTCTTATATAAAGTAGTATAGGATCATCTTTTTAGGGTTAATTCCAAATTATGGTAGCACCAGTAGCTGTTTGCATCAAATAAATTACTAAACAGTTTTTATCAAGAAAAAATCTTTCTGAATACTTCTTTTAATGAGGGGATAGGCTATAATATAAACATTATGGATTGATGAATAAAGTTGAAAAGTTTAAGGTTCCAGGTGGGTTACTTGTGGGGCGCCAGACAGTGAAAACGGCATGATTTACAAATTAGCCTCTACACTAAGATTTATCAAGGATTCCCATAAGCCTTCTGTTTTGCTTTGGGTGAGGTAATAGTGGACTTTAAACCTATAAAATGCTCTTTTGAGACGTCCAGAATTATGTATAAGTGCTATATACACAAAGTTAAGAAATCTAGGAAAACGCCATTTAAGACATTTATTAAAGAAGAATTGGCATAAAAAAAGTTTTACAATGTTTTATGACACGAGTAGTAATAAAAGTTCTAGTCCCCCACCCTTTATATTATTGAAAGAGTACCTCAAAGAATTCATGTTTCGGTTAGGACCATATAAGTAATACACGTGTTTAAAGCAATATATTGCAGTCAGACCTGAGTTGAGATGACTGAAGCTCAAAGTAGCCAAGAAGCATATATTCGTCGATGATTCATTTGGTTCCAGAAATCAGAATTAGTCACCATATTCTTACAATAATTCTAATCAGAGTATTTTAAAGTGTTTATATTTTTTATTCCCCCCCCATGGATACATTTTAAGTTTCAATTGTTTTATTGATAAATCTTATGCATTCTTGTACATAATATTAAATATCAGGAAACCCGGTTCTTTGCTATGTGTTTTTTGAGTAAATCTTTTTTTAGGATTCATTTTTTATGATATACTAGTCCACAAACGCTAAATAACTTATAAAATGCCATGGCTATTGTTTCTGTAATCTTTCTGAATTAACGGATGCTAGGAGCCAACCAGCATATATGTTTAATTTTTTTATTTGAAATACGCTTTCCGAATATAGGTGACGGTTCAAAAAAAAGAGTGTACTAATTTTATTTTTTTTTTGATAATTTTGGTTGCTCCATTAAAGTTCATCCATGCAAACAAGTCACCTCAAAAAGGGAATTTCTATTTATTCAAATTAGAAAACCCCGTTCCTCAGGGAAATAGCAGTGCACTGCAATTGGATACACACAAAATTTCAAATGCGTACCTAAGGTGTGATATTGCTACAAGCTGCAGTAAAGGTCGCATTTATAGGTCGGTAAATAATTATTAAGTTCATCCCTACGACGTCTTTCGTCTTCATTCTAATCTGTATTTCTCGTTGCTCGTAATTTTCGGTAGTACACGTTGGTGTTTGCCCGCACGCCTGCACGCAATCTGGGATTTGAGATCGGCTGCTCAAGGTGTCTTCTCGATTTTCAACTTCGTCCACGGGGATCTGGCGTAGGAGCCAGAGGGTTCGCCAGAAGATACAATATTTTATTGTAGGTCACCGACAGCCACCTCGACCACCAAGACGGCAGCTACTACACCACCCAATAGTTTACAGTTTTCCACGAAAAATTCTCAAAGATAAAACTATGTTCTGGCATAAAAAGCTTCTGAAAAATTGGTATTGTGTTTTAACAGAAAACTGATTAATTTCATTTTCAATTTACTACGGATATCTAAATCTATTGTTGATACTCATTATTGTACTCAATATTTTATACATTAAATTTTATTTTAATGTTTGAGTATATTTGCTGCACTGTATTTAAAATGTGATTTTGATTTAAAACATGAAAATAATTGCAATTTTAATAGCGGAAGAGAGGAGAGACGAGAGAGGGGGGGAACAGCCCTGTGAGAGGGCAATCTTCCCTGTGCCCTTAAAAGCTATTATTCAAAATGACCTTTAGTTTTAGCGGCCTCCGAGAGTAATATAATTTTCTGTTGTGATGCTCAATAAAAAATTCCACAAATCTGAATAAAAAAGTAAGCCATTAATAAGACGGTACATTTTAAAGGATTTTTAGTGGGTTGGGGTTCTATAAATGGCCATATTATTTTATAAAAAAATTTTGTCACTTTACCGTAATTTTATAAATTACAAAATAAACTTTCCAGAATACGTTTTACTTGCACAAAAACATACTCATGTATTTCAGAGGACGGATTTGAAAAATAGCCGCCCATGGCTATTGCAACAGCGCTGCTATCCTCCCACAAACTGATGACCGCGCCTTATGGCTCCCCCGTCATAACTACCAACCTAACTAAACCGATATGTTCAATTAAACGTTTTAAAATATCTGTCGACACCTGAAACATTTAAGTTGCGGCAAATGGAAAGACGAAGACGAGGAACGGAAAAGTATCAGGAAATGTTTATACCGTTTAAACTCTAAATAACAATTATAAAAATTTACCCCGTACTTAAATGCAATTTATAACATCAGCTGTATGATTCTCAATTATTGATTTAAATTCCTTAGCAAAGATTTAGCATACTATCGTTGTTTACCTAAACACGGCTAAGGTAAACTGTTGTTACCTATTCACAATTTCGGTCAGTCATTTAGTATATATACGCGCGGTTATATTTCTGCTTTAAATTCAAAGCTACTTCTATGTTTTTTGCTACAATGCTACTGTTTATTGAAATATAATATTAAATTGTTAACATCTTAATTTTAGTTTAAACCTTAAATAAAAATGTAATAAAAACTAAAATTTATAGGGGAGGAAAAATAAACAATGCAATTATTACAATGTAGGACTAGTTGTGAATTGTAATGTATCTCCACACTAATTGTGACTCATTGATATAAAAATGAGTCGCTAAGGTATATTGCCAAGGTCCAATACCTCGACTTGAGGTCGGAGTGAGTTGGTATCTCGAGGAATGGCTGGACCAAATTCGGCTAGTTTCTTATTTTGTTAATTATTCGTTGAACGTTCAATTGAAGGTTTCGTTAGGAAGAAAAATGTTTCTGAAGTACTGTAGAAGTTTGGAGAACATAAATTAAAAATATTATTTCACAATCAAAAGTTTGGCTGATCACTAACAGTTAGTTTGTCAAATAGGACTGAATAGTTTGTTGACGTTTAAATAATAGATAAACATATTTACTATAATAGTGCTGGATCAGTGGTTTTAATTCAATACAGAAAAATAAAAGATACTACCTTACATAAACTTATACCCGCTAGTATTAGCACACAGTGTAGTATATTTAAAAAACCCACCCCCCCCCCACTACTGTAGTTGAAACTGGTTGGCTTCCTTGAAATTTGTGAACACAGGAAATCGGAACACTAAACATGCCTCAATGAGCTATTCTTTCCCAGACTGTCCGAAAAAAAACAAGAACTTCCTTCTATAACTCACAAAACCTATTGATTAGAACGATTATTTTGGAATGTTGCATTAAAATCAGTTTGTTACGGTAAAGTATATTTAATTTAACACATATGATTTTAGGTGTATGCCTTCTTTTAAATCATCTCTAAATGCCTTTAAATAAATTTTGTAATAAGATCTTTTATTAACGGATTATCGGACGGTACATACACAATAAAGCAATATACTGTTTTAGGGACTAGACTCCTCTTTATTTTTCTTAATTATAAAAATTGTATTTTTCTTACTTTTCGCTGTCATTTTACCTGGAACGTTGGTTCTATGCTTAACTCAAAAATCTGTATATGTTTTGTATTATGGGTTTTAAATATGGGAAAATAATGAATTAATAATTATTACTGTTGCCAGTCACTGTTCACCACCTGCTGAAATCATCATTATTAGTTTTCGTTTGCGAAAACAGACAGACAGAATCGGCCGGGAATTTCTTTATCGCACGCAAAACTAACAATAGAGCGCTTCGCTAAACGCTCCATTGTAAATAATTGGTGGAATAAATTTTCCAATCACGTTGTAGTTTGCGAAATAGACGCTATTCGAGTAAACTGAACTGTAACTTATATACTCATACGAAACATTGTGAAAATATTGGTTTGTCCTGCGCTGATGGCGGCGTGGGGCGAACGAAATACATTCTTCGAAGATGGTATCTATGAAAATTATAAAGTCTGAATTATCCTTTTTTTTTTTTAAAAAAAAATATATGCAGTAATGTTAACCGCGTTGGTAATTAATTTTGCGGAGACAATTTTATCAAAGATCAAATAAAAATTTTAATGTAGTAAAGTTAGCACTGTTAATACTACCACTATCAGCCATTCCGGATCACCAAAAAGTCAATAAAATTGCACACTATTAACGTCGATCAAACGTAAGGTGTTAGGACGATGATCCATTACCATCACCGTTCTCTCGCTTGAAGGGCGGGAACTGGGAAGTGAGACGGCAACAGTTAGCTTTATTGTCAGTCCGCTGATTGGCGGATGGACTCGTGTTCCGCGAAAAACTGCATGCGCGAGTCTTCTTATGTTAGACTTTTATGAACTGCTATTATAGTTGCTATTTCAAAACAAAAAGAAAAACTGAAAACTCTGTTAAATAGTTGGACCTAGGGACATATTTTCAGTTTCATTTTCATATTTCGTTATCATTGGGGGACGGGGCGTTACAACCTTTAACATACTCTCTGTAATAGTTTACAGTTAGCTCAAACACAGACAACTTTCAGAGTGAGGCCTTCGTGAGACCAGTCCTAGATCACTCAAGATAGAGCCACAATGAATGTGTCGATACAGAGCTGTTTTGTGAGATTTCTCCGACATTCAGGTAAGGGTGCCTTAATTCTATCTAACACAGGCCCACGTCTGGGCGTTAGTTCGAATAAAATTATCTTGTTATAACTGATTTTATACAAAATACAGTGTTTTTAAAACTATCTTTTTCTCATGTACACTGATTTTAGTAATTTAGTCATCAGTTTTTTTTTGACTCAAACAGTTGGCAATTATTGTCATATGTTACATGTAAATAGTATTTATTATTTTTTCTATAATCATAATAGTTCAAACTTATAGTTGATATATTTATTGTAATATGGATTTACAACTAAATTTCTAATGCGCGTTTACTATGGCATGTTTAAAAGAAAAGCTCAGTGCATTTCTTGCTCAACCAGTTGAGAAAAAGCGGAGTGATTCATCGTTTGAAGAATGTTCAGTAAAACCATTAGACCCCCGATCCTTTGAGTCTGGACGATGTGCTCAAGACCCGGCATACAGTTCTTGAATGTTGTAAATAATGTATGTTGTTCAATTGGGATCTGTTGTACTAAGAATTTATAGAGCATACATAACCATTAAGTAACTGTATAATTAACCGTTTGGATCGTATGTGTGTTTACTTCTTGGTGATAATAGTAATTCCAAGTATAACTACGATTTAATGTTATGCTTGAACTTTATTAAGGTGATCCCGCGTATATATGAACATTTTAGTTATACTCTTCATGTAGGAATGGTGTGGTAAATTAACCCACACAAACCCAAGTACAGGGCCCGTGTGTCACCGTGCTCGGCGCCTCGTTTGAGCATGCGCACTCATGATCACTGTCCTTTCCACACAATAGCAGTCACGGTACAGTTCTCACTTGAAAGCGACCACTCCCAACTAGGCTCACAACGCTCATTATTGTTTTTCTTGCTTCCTTGTGTTCGGTCAACATCCTGTGTTTGTGTTTGTGAATGAATGTTGTGATACTTGTGGGAGTTTTGGAGCTGCTGGCATGGCAACACCGACTGTATTTAAGTCGAAGCTGGATGGCAAGGTTCTGAAAAGTCAGACACGTGAAGTTATTTCTAATGCGAATGGATTTTATGAGTAGAGAGGGTAAAGATGGGAACATTTGTTTATTGACCCTAAGAAAAGTGGAGAGAAAGAATAGGCAACAGCTGTCGGTGGTTTCGCGGCGAACTCTAACCCGTTTAAGTTGCCGAAAAAGAAAATTAGATGAAACAACGACTTCGTTTGAAACTCCAATCCAAGTGAGAAAAGTGCCAAAAAAGGTTGACTGGACTCGATGATTTTGATTCTGGTGTTATAAGACGGACCAATCAACAAATTTTTATCTTGACCGAGAAATGTCTACCAACACTGAAGAAAATTTGTTCAAAACTCGAAAGTGAAATACATTTTACCGGTGTCTATTCTCGAGTTTGAGAAGAATTGTAAGGAAAATGGGCTAACAGATGGAGGAAAGACCAAATCAAACAAACCATATTCTTATGGAAACCCAGGATGTTGCTTACAAACGATTTGTCGTACTGAGAAAAAAATTCAAGAATACCGGAAAGGAGGAAACGCCCCATAGCTTTTTACGGTACGAACTCTTATCATCGATTCGTCTATTGTTTCCGGAAATGCGTGGTCCGATGACTCAAAATGCAGGAGTGGCGGCCCCATTGTCCAAAGGCGAAGCGATTATTTTTCTACACGCAGGAGGAGAAATGGGCTTCTCGTGAAAAACTGTTTGACATTGTGGAGCAGCCAACATAAAAAACAGTAGATTATCACGACAATGTGAACGGCAAGATCAAGATTTTTATTTCAAAATGGACTGACGGAAAAAAATTAATTCCAAATTTACCTCATCGGACTGTTGTGGGTTATTGACAATGCATCTTATCTCACAGATGTCCAAGTAGATAATGTTGCCCAACTTCGAAGGAACACTAAGATCAGAAATGCACGATTGGCTTGAATATCAGAAGAATACTGCTTCTCATCGTCAGCACTCAAGGTGGAGCTATACGAGTTGATTAGGAAACACCAAACCGGCGCACATTCGCTATCAAATTGTCGAGATTATCGAGAGAACATGGACACGACATCCTTTAGGCTCCCTCCGCTATCATCACGAACTCAATGCCATAGAGACTAATCTGGGATGATGTTAAAAAACTGGGTTGCAAGTCACAATGGTGACTTTTAAGATACATGATGGTTTGAGCGCCTTGTAACGCTAGAAGTTTGAAGCCATAGCTGAAAACGGACTGGAAAAAATATGTGAAAGTGTCAAGATAATGGAAGAGAAGTTCATAGGAGTTCAAAGTCAACTGGAAAGATTACCATTGAATCTTATTGTTATTGATCTTGGTGCAGGAGTCCCAGTGAAGAGGACAACAGTGACTTTTCTGAAGATGACTTTTGAAGACGGGAATTTGTCCAGGGATCGAAGAGCTTCGATTTAAATATTTATTTCCCAATGTACACCCATTATTGTTTATGGACACCGAGGAGGACAATATATCCACTTTTGGAAATCTTTAATCCCACATTGTTGTAATTATTGTATATAATAAATACTTCGTTTTGTGAGTATGTAAAAAAATAATGTTAAATAACTTTTAAATGGCCGGCCTCCGGCAGAAAAAAAAAAAAAACAAAAAAATCTCCTCAAAGCCTTGCAATCGGAGTATTGAAAAACTCTGAACGCAGAGAGACAAGTTATTGTGTAACCATCAGTGGGAAATACCTTATCACAATATATTATGATCATGGATTTTAAAGAAAGTATTATTTAAACATTTCTATGAAAAAATAAATTTAAAGAAATATTTTGGTTCATACTGTTTAGTATAAAATGTTTTTTCCTCCATTGATAAAATAACGAAGATATTTTTAATATTGTTGTGGAAGGACAACGTAGGGCCAGAGGGACCTGCTAGAGTTGAACCTGTAACCGAGTAAAAAGTATGGGGAGGTGGAACGTGGGGAGCATTGGCGTTGTCTCTCAGGCCACCCTCCCCTACGACGCCGAGCACGGTGACACGGTCCTGTAACTACTGGACTTTACCAGCATCTGGCTTATTTTTCTAAAGTTTCAACTGTTGTCCCTATTTTGGAAGGGTAACTTTGGGATTATACCGACCACACCAGACATGAATCGTTATTTCACATTTCGTTTCTACTGATTCTACTAAGATTAGCGAGTTAGAAATCAATATTTCGGTCCAATAGTAAAACAGGAATTGTCTTATCGCAAACCCTCTCCCCATCCTCAGACAGAGGTTCAAGAGTCGAAGCGTCCTAGTATGATAAACGTGCATTGCAGAGTCCCTGCGCCGCCCGTTCAGCTGGTGCATCGCCTTTTGTTGTACTCTCCGTGTTTTACCTCTAAACATTTTCTCCAAACACATAAAATTCAACAAAAACAAACATTTTATCCAAAACTAAACTTGCTTTATTAAAAAAACACTAAAAAACTTGTTTTTATTCTTGATCACATTCCGCCACCCAAAATGCCGAGTGCCTCCGGCCATCAGCGCGGGCTTTGGCAGCACCTTCGGTGCTGCCCCGCGCATGAATGGTCCGACGAAAGAAAAACATCCCTCGAGACTAGTAACCTATCAGTAAAATATCAAATTCTAGAGGGCTACATCAGAAATATAAAATTGAATTGTAATGGAAAGGCCAATTTAATGTACCGTGCAAATCACGTGATGCCGCGCGGTCTTGCCGTAATCAGGATTCTCGAGAAAGATAAGATAACAGCGACAACAATAACGATCACAATACCTGGAAATGCTTGTAAGTTTGTAATTTTGTAAATTGAAGAGTTGTTTTTTCGTTCTATCATGTTTGTTTCTATAAATTTCTATTTTTGTGTTCTTCATACTAGTGTGGTCGGTATAATCCCAAAGTACCGTTGGAAGTATGGGCACATATAATACAGGGTGATTCATGAAGTTCTCCCCCCACTTCTACAGCACATTGTACTAATAAAAATAATGAAAAAATGTTATATAAACATAGGTCCGAAAACGCTTCGTTAGCGAGTTACAGCTAGCGAAAGATTTCGCCTGAATTCCTGGGTAAAGAGTAAAATAAAGCCATACTGAACTTTTGGAAAGGTTAATTAAGTAAGAAATATCGTGATTCTTATGTATTTTTTACCTGATAAAGCTAATAAAATAGGTTTCAGAAACTGTACCTGTAGTAGTTTTTGAGGGATTCAGGGTTAAATGCAAAAAATTGGGGCACGAAACAATGTTTTTTTAAGTTTGATGTACAATAACTTTTGTTAAATTGGTAATAAATACATAAAATCAACAAACATTAATTGTAGAGAATTTAATTCTGAGAAAATTGATATAATCAAAGTCTAAAATAAAACAGAAATAAGTACCAAAAAAATTGATTTTATTCAGTATAATACATTACTAGCTGTAAAGAAATACCGTACGGTATTTAGTTAAAATAAAACAAACACAAAATGTTTGTTCCTTAATGATGAGATAAATTGAGAAAACAAGATTAACTGTTAAATAAATTTGTTTGTAAATAAAAATATCATGTTTTATTACGTTGTATTTTTTTTTAAATAAAACTTTACAATCAAATGTTCGAAAATAAATGAAGCAAACATTTTCCCATTATTGTTTACTAATCATCGAAATGCAGTTTTTTGTTTTATTAATTTTCTAAGTTGGTAACGCACGAATAACAGCTGATCAACAATGGTATTCTGTACTGTTACGTTAGAAACTGTATATTAGTGGTGTTTTGCAAGCTACAGCAGGAGATCGGGTTTCTGTGAATCGTGTTATTAAATGCAATTTTTCTGTGAGTTATAATTCAATTGTTTTATTCAGCGAAAAAATGCCTTACTTATTTACATCAGAGGAATACGCTGATATGGTTTTTTATTTTGGGTTACTGTAAATGGTAATGCTTAGAGCTGCTGTAGAAGAATATGAACTACGTTACCCTAATAGGAGGATTCCAGAATACCAAAACAATTTCAGGAACTTTTTCGTACTCTTCGGGAAACAGGATCACTACCAAGTACTAGAACCAATTATGAACGAGCTGTCCAACTTGATGATGATATTGTTATTAATAATGTTCATCGCAGTCCAGGTGTAAGTACACGACGTATTTCTAGGTGGATAGGAGTTTCGCAGTCAACGGTGTGGAGGTTCACTTAATCGAAACAAATTTTATCCGTTTCATAAACGAAAGGTTCAACATCTACAGCTAGGGGATGGTCCGCTTCGCTTGGAGTTTTGCAACTTTTTGAATATTAATAATCAACTCTACAAGCGTATTTTGTTTACGGATGAGGCACAATTCACTCGGGATGGTGTCAATAACTTGCACAATGAACACTCATGGGCAGAAGAAAATCCACATGAGGTAGTGGAACAGAACTTTCAACACCGATTTAGCGTCAATGTCTGATGTGGCCTTTTGCACAATCGGCTGATTGGACCTTTCATATTACCTGGACGCCTAAATGCTGAGTTCTATTTGCATTTCCTTCAAGAAGAGTTGGCGCAGCTGTTAGAGAATGTTCCTTTACATCTCAGACAAAATTTGTACTTCCAGCATGACGGAGCACCTCCCCACTTTTCACGTGCCGTTTCTGCTTACTTAAATCATCAATTTCCTGGACACTGGTTTGGTCGTGGAGGGCCTCACCCTTGGCCACCAAGATCAGCAGATCTATCTCCATTGGATTATTGCATCTGGGGATGGATGAAAGACATTGTATACAAGACAAAAGTGAATTCTCGTGATGAATTAATTGCCCGTATTATGGATTCGGCTGTGCAGATACAGGGAAGTCCTGAAAAATTAAGAAACGCAACAAAAGCAATACACAAACTGCTGCAAAATGTAATTGATAATGATGGCCTCATTTTCGAACATCTATTATAAAAAGGTGCGTACGGTTGGCCCCAACCTGATTAATTTTGCTAAAACTAGTAATGTATTATACTGAATAAAATCGATTTTTTGGTACTTATTTCTGTTTTATTTTAGACTTTGATTATATCAATTTTCTCAGAATTAAATTCTCTAACAATTAATGTTTGTTGATTTTATGTATTTATTACCAATTTAACAAAGTTTATTGTACATCAAACTTAAAAAAAACATTGTTTCGTGCCCCAATTTTTTGCATTTAACCCTGAATCCCTCAAAAACTACTACAGGTACAGTTCTGAAACCTATTTTATTAGCTTTTATCAGATAAAAATACATAAGAATCCACGATATTTCTTACTTAATTTAACCTTTCCAAAAGTTCAGTAATGGCTTTATTTTACTCTTTACCCAGGAATTCAGGTGAAATCTTTCGCTAGCTGTAACTCGCTAACGAAGCGTTTTCGGACCTATGTTTATATAACATTTTTTCATTATTTTTGCTAGTACAATGTGCTGGTAGAAGTGGGGGGAGAACTTCATGAATCACCCTGTATATGTCGACAGAGTACCTAGCCTAATACATACAAACGCAAGAACTAGAGCTGTTTTGGCAAAGACCAAGTATATAGAGTCTCTGTTTTACAGCCACCAGCTACTCTCTGGAGGTTCTTCTATAACCCCAATATTGAAATTATGGACACACGATTTCAAATATTTTTAATGTTAACATTTTTTATTATGAGAGCTAAACTCAATTTCGTTGCTTTAGCGATACCTTACAAAGAAAGTTCTTATTTCAATTTAATAAGGTTGCTATAAATCTCATTGGTTCAAGTTTAATTAAGAAAAACGATTTAATTAATTTAAAAATTTGTAAGTTAAGTTTTGGCGCATTTTATTCGTTGCAACAGCCATTAGTACAATAAATGAGCACGGTACCAAAAGTTATAAAAGACGCTGAAACAACTAAATGAAGATTTGATAGGCTGCTACTCTAGATAGGAATGTAAAATTTGAAGTTGAGGAACTTTGGGATTTACAATTCTTAATTAAATAAGATAAACCAATCACGTGGTAAATTAATTTAAAGACCCTTGAATCAGACAAGAAAAAACATATTAGTATTTGAACATCCTAGAAAAAAATCATCTTAGTAGTCATAACTTTTAGCAGTTACTCAGAAAAACTACATTGCGATTATGTTATGGGTATGATAAATAAATGGTTTCCGGGTATTTTTAAGAAATATCAACATACTTCCAAATGATTTTGTTCGCCTACTGTTATCCAAAAATTCCCCACAAAAACTGCATAGTTTTCTTAATTCTTGTATCATCGCTGTTTTATTTTATATTTCACTACGTCCAATGTTAACTTTGGTCATCAACGTTTTTCTAAGTGGAAAACTGGAAAACAGCAGTTTGTCCAAATTTCAAAAGTGTTGCCAAAAAATGTTGAAAACTAGCAGTTTATATTTCAAGCTATAAAACTAGTTTTTGTGCACTCCACCACTGTTGTCCATAGTTTCCAGTATCGGGGCAGTAGAGAACTCCAGAGAAAGTTGCCGGCGGAGTGCTAAAACTCCTCTAGGTCTTGTTATGGGTTAGAGGCCTTTATCTATATCAGTAGCTATAAACATGCTATCTAACGTCCTGACAATAGTTTTGGATAAAATAATTGGCATCAAAGGGTTGAATCCTTCCACGCCCTTTTCATAAAGGTCGATGGAAAGAATCAAATCACTGTTTTAATTGAAAGATTTAATTAAAAATCTTATTAAATAATATAACATTTTCCTGATATATTAACATTACTCGCCGATAATGTAAATTGAAACGAAGCTAAACGAAAAACATTTGAAAAATCCACACGTCTAAGTAATATAATAAAGGGCAATTCTCGTGAGCCATACATTTGTAATGTAGATGCGTACTACATTTAATAATGGATAGTAAGAAGCTGTCATGAGACTGTTTTAATACAGAATCTGGTTTCTATGATCCCACACAGACAGGGGATGGTCGGTGGTGGTGGAGTGTGAGGGAGGAACCAAGAGAAGGAAGAGTACGAACATCAACCAGTAAAAGTTCCTGTAGGCCATGCCGAGTTTCCTTAGATTGAGGGAATAACGTATTTCAGGTAACGTGTTATATTAATTACAAAAAAATAAAATGTTCTTTAATATGTAATTAATCTCCACGTTAGTATGTTATTTAATTTGACAAAAATCTGCAGGACTTGATACAATTCATGTCACATACCACACGTGAACTCAAACGACGTTTGACCTTCGTTAGAATCCTCCTTTGATAATGCTCAAAAGAGAGAAATAAGGATGAAAACAGTCTCAGTGGTTTAGGACACAATTAAGTTCGTAAATTGGCATCCATGGTAGCTGTCAGAGAGAAACTTGTCGGACTGGTAGGGTCTTCAATGGATAATCCCTAAATCCTCCAAAATTGGCAAATTGCTAATCCAAGAAATGTGAGCAATGTCAGTGATCTGATAAAATGGTATTCTACAAATAACCATAAAATTAAGGATTGTGTAGGGCCTTCCCAAATACCTTAATTTTTTCCCTAGAAACTTGTGCTGTCAATTCGATTATAACTATGAACAGCAAGCTGGTTGGTTAAGGAATGAAACTGTCACTTCGGCCTTTTCATGAATCATCCTCGGCAGATTACACCTTGTTTGGGAGAAAAGGCCCCTATCTTTAAGCTTTTTAAAGTCTCTAGTAAGGATATATGTTGGGGAGTAAGAACGGTTTTCGAGATATATTTCTCGACATTATGACAACCCCAGAGGTTTCAAGTAATTATCTGATTTCACGCCCATCAGTGCATGAAATTCTTTACATAGTATACACAGTTTTTCTTCTATAATAGTAAAAATAATGCTTTTTTGTCATAAATGCAGAGATCATCCAACCAGGTGACGAAACGTACCTTTCATAATCTGATTTTTCCAGGTCCAGAACACGACCTGTGCCCTCAGTAATTTATTCTTCAACTCTGGGAGTTTTTTATTGGTTACTTAATATGTTGTCCATTAAATCCATTACTTAAACCATTTTATTGTGTGCAGCCTTTCGGAAAGCAAACGCTGGTTTTTTCATTCACACGTGGTTTTAAAAATTTAGTGACCTATCATAAGTAATATGGTTTATTTTTTATTTTTTTTTTTTTTTTAAACAAAAACTTATTAACAACTATCTTATTAAGATACAACAAGCATTGCTATATTTTTTCTTATACACTGATTTAATATACTTTAAAACGTGTAATTTAAATTTAAAAACCCAGTTTCGAAATAAATCAATTGGATTTACTAGATTTATCTCTAATTATTAAAAGTTGCGTATAATAGATTTTGAATAAATGTCGTGCTAAATTATAGTTTTAATCAATTAGTTTAATTGATTAATTAGTTTAATTAAGCATAGCTTGTGGACACCCACCATTAATTAACCACAGCGCGAACTTTAACACAATCTGTTGCAGCTTGAAGACAAGATCAAGACATTGGAAAGAAGACAAAAATTTCTTGAAAAAAATGTGATTGCTGATAAAAGAAAATGGAAATATTGAGACAGCTCCTTTACAGAATTCGTGCTATGTTTTGAGGTGAACTTAAAGTAAAAATAAAACTCAAAACAGAGTTTAACAAATGGCTTTTGGGTTTTTATATAAAAAAAAACCTTGTAGATGTAGAAGCTGGCTGTCCGATGTCCGTGTGCACAGGGTCAGATTTAGTTTAATCACACTTAAACACGCAAATTTATAAACCTGCAACTCTTTCCTCCCCTATTTAAAAACATTACTATCTAAAAGGTAGTGTATATTCTACATCTTTAATTCAGGATTTAAAGTTAATAATACATGCTAATTTCCAGTCTGCATGAAGATTTTAGGGAAAGGAGATGTATATTGACAGGGAACTTTTCTTTGTAAACTTTGTTTTTGAGAAATTTCTAATGTGTAAGGATTCGTTTATCTAAAATGTACTTCCTTTGTCTGCCATTTTTATAATTAATATGTTTATCCTCACATAAATTATTCCGTCTATATAAAGTCCATGTAAACACCAAGATACTCATACAGTCTACTAATCCCTTAGCAATAAAATAGCTAAGGCTTCCTGAAAAATATCTCCACAAAATTAGTGGTTCTTGACTTTCGCTCTCGGGAAAGTCTAAAAAAAAAAAAAAAAATAATGTGTGAATAATTATTTATATAAAATGGTTCAACGGCTGAATCAAATGGAATATTTTGTTCAACAAGTTTTATTTTCACTCCGATAATTATGGATTCTGTCCCAATTGGGCCTCTAAAGTTGTGAAAGTTCCCATTGCAGTAAACACATGTTATTAAATTGCCAAGAGCTTGTTAAAATGTAATCCAACTGAATCTTTGTAAAACATTTTTAAACGTGATAGAATAACACAATCGATATGTTTATTTAATTTACAGAACCATTTTACATTTTCCTTTATCTTTATAGCTTGAAAGCATAGATCGTAGGAGATATAAGTTACAAACACTTATTTTAACCTTTTCTGAAAGTCACTGTATGCTCACCAGAGGTTATCCAGATAATAAACTTGAAGTTTTAGTACAAATATCATTTTTTACTCTCAATTTTAACAAATATCAAGTAATGCACGTTCGTGATTGGTATTTTAATGAAGATTATCAAAAGGAAAATTACTATCTCAACAAATTTAAATTTTTAAAAACTGTTATAAAACCCACCAAAGTTTTTTATTTTTTAGAAGTGGGAATTATTAAGAACTATGTATATATAATTTTTTTCTTGATCAGGGACACCACAACGCAACTCCAACTAATGTTCCTTTGGACAATAAACCCATTTGTAGGTGTAAACTGGCCACGGTTGAACAAGATTGAATTGTCTAAGTGTTGTAGAGTAATAACCTTAAATCAATATAAAAGTCAAGATGGTTACACGTCTTCAGTAACTACTACATCAATCAGACTAGAACATTTGACATGAAACAGTGGTTTATAACATTTTTCTTATAACATGGTTTATTAACATTTTCCCAATACAAGACAATACTGATTATTAATGTAAAACGCAGAGAGAACAACAATTGATTTTTGAAATGTTGTAAGTAATACATTAATCAATATAAAAAGTAAAAGTTTTTCTGTGTCCTCAGTTACTACATTGAAATCGGTACTAAACATTATACTTCAATCAATGGTTTTTTTTTGTAACATTTGCCAAGTCAAAATTCCCTGAAAATTTAGAAAATTCGTTTTGGGCCCCCAAAAGTTAATTAAAACACTCCCCTAAATTTTATGTAT
>NW_025786384.1:0-73274 GCF_021130785.1 Homalodisca vitripennis
AAAATGAAGGAGTTAAAGAGATTTTAGAAATTGGGCGATACATTTCCTTTTATTACATTTCCAATTGCTAATTTTAAATCATTAACAACAGTTTTCAATTGAAATAAAACATTTCTATCCAGCAAGAAATTTATTTTCACCAACACATAACAACTAATATAGCAATAACTTTTATTTTTCAACCGATTTACACAAATGCAATACCATTGAATTTTTCATTAAATTTTCAAATACTATACAAATTTGTTACATGATTAACAGCTCTCATGATGTTTAATTTTGAACACTTTTAATTGCAGCAATTTTAAAACAGAAAGTGATATTATTTATATACTTGTTTGTTTATGTCCCTTTAATTGGTTTAACATAAATCACAAGTTTTAATTGATTTTACATTAATTGTTTTTTTTATGTGATTTGATAGTAAAAAAGACACATATGACCAAACAGTGAACTAATCTTGGTAGGAAGATATTTTCATACAAACTATTTGGTTGTTTTTTTTTTTTTTTTTTTTTTTTGTCTACTGTCATTTCCTTAGATTGTGTCGACATCTTGCAAACACCCTATACATAAAATAAAATGTATTCGAAGGATGCTTCTGATTTTGTTTTATTTAAATATATATATATATAGAACACTTCTAGAACTGTTTTATCATTTTGATTATTACTGTTGAAAACTAATATGTATATAGGGTGTTCTATACAAAGGGTGGATTCATCCTTTTATAATATATATATATATATAGTAATAGCTTAGTTTCAACAGTAACAATCAAACTGATAAAACAGTTCTAGAAGAGTTGTAAAATATTTATTTGTAACAACAATTATTACTACTTTCTAAATTATTTCATAAACCATAAACCATAAACACAACTCCCTCAACAATAATCACAACTGAGATAAGGCTATCAGCATGGATGGCCTATCAGTTGAATAAGCAGTTATGTTAAACAGTGGTTTCCATTTCTGGTAAAAGCTGTGTAGGAATGCACTTTCACCACAGTAGAAAAGTGAGGAAGAGACACTCACTGAGCGAGTGATGGGAGAGAGCTTGCTGATTTATGGCACCTTATCAGTCAAGGTCATGTGTTGTTATTGTCACACCTGCTAAACCTCAGTACTGCCGCACAATTCAACAACTTTATAACTCAATATAATAATAATACTTCTGCAGCAATACAGAATTCACACGTTACTTTAGTTAAAAATTGTTCTTCTTTAAAACAAACAAAGGACATTTTAAACTTCTAGATAATACAGAGAATATACCAGCAAGAATGAATATATATATAATAAATATTGCAAAATAATTTTGTTGATATAGGATAGTCTGTACATTAATTATGGCAGTACGGTTAATTAATTACTAGTACTTCAACTTGCTGTCCATTCTAAAGGTATTTTCATAATTTAAAAACTAATTACGGATGTTTAATGTTTTTCGTGGGTGACCTCAGATTGTATTTAATAAGTGTTTAAATGAAAACAAGTCATAACATTAGTTTAAATTGATATTAGAAAGTTTACAGTTTGTGGCTTGCTTTGAGGTTAGAATCTGGCCTGGTAATACTGGATATAGACATTCCTTCATCAGAAACATTTTGCTTAGTTCAATTGTTGTAAAATCGAAACTTGGATATTTTAGGATCAAGATCATGGTTTGCCGAATTTGTTCAAAACCAATTCGAGATTTTGTAGAATGTGGAAAGTGTAAGGCCAAGTTACACTATCACTGTGCTGGTCTTCAGAAATCTACTTGGAAAGCTAAACCTCTGAAAAAGATGTCCGAATGGGAATGTTCAATCTGTAAACCCTCAACTATTAAAACAAGGTTGGGAAGCATAGAGCAAGAGGACGAAATAGAAAGTGATGACCCTACCTATCTAGCATTGAAGAAATTTCTTGAAAATATGTTTTAAAAAGACAGGAGGAGAAAATTTCGTCAAGAATAAATACCATTTTTACTTTGGTAAGTAAACTAGAGGACACAATTAACAACTTAATTGATAGAGTGCAACAGATAGAAACCAACTCATTTGATCTTCGTAGGGAAATGGAGGACTTGCAACTTGAACTTGAGTGTGAGAAGCAATATGGTAGGTACAAAAATTTTCTTGTGACAAGTATTCCACACTCATAAAATGAGGACGTTCCACACAACAACACTACTAGGGAAAATGAACATCGATTTAAAAAAAGAAGATATAACAGCCCATAGACTTCCTTCTCCTAGATCGCCAGCGCCGATCATCGTACAGTGTACAACGAGAGCCATCAGAGACTCTGTAGTTCGTAAGTCACGTAAATTTAAGCCTAGTACTTCTCTGTTAGGTAATGACCATCCAGAAAGAGCTATTTACTTCAACAACCATCTTACACCACACTTTTCTGATCTCATGAAAAAGGCTAAAGAAGTTAAAGACAAAGTTGGTTACAAGTATATATGATTCAACAGCAATAAGATTATGATGAAGAAAGATAATGAGTCACAAGCTATTAGGATAGTTAAGATAGGAGACTTAGATAAGATAGTCTAAACATATATGATAAGGATCATCCCCATATACACGCCCTTCTCAAGGACAAATCACTTAAAGGTAGCCTACACAAAAACAAAACACTTTTTTCGTACATATAAGTTTATTTCTTTCTACTTTTCAATAAAAAATAAACATGGACTTAGAAGAACTTAACCTAAATATTTACAATAAATTTAGAACATTTTCAGATTGGGTAAATTTATGAATGTTCTAAATTCTCCGACAATTCTCAGAGGAGATAATTAGAAAATTTTAATTTATAGTAATTATTCAGTTTAATGCAACTAAATTTATTTCTAGATTTGTGACAAAACTACAAGATTTAAGGCTAATCTGGTTTTAATGATTCATAATTTGATTTAAATGTATTCCAATCAGTTTTTCTTATACATACAGAAACTGTACTAACAACTCAAGACTAAGGTTTTACATGTGTAACTTTAATAAGGGTCAACTCACCTTTGAATACCATTTTGTGACATCAGGAATTTCAGTCTGACGGTGAGTTTCCGTCAAGTCTCTCACTATGTCAGGAAACACTGCCATGAACTCCCGGCGCTCATCTTTACTGACAGCTTTACCTATGGCAGCTGGAGTCACTGACGCTAGGTTCCTGGAATAGAAACAAAGTAATTGTCAGATGTTTAGCTCTCTACACAGATCAATGAATGTGGCAGTTGATCCACATATAATTATTCTTTGCTACAATGCTCAATGTTGTTGACTCTTCTATTTATTTGTTAAGTTTAGGTCAAAATTCATGAGTGTCAAACACACGAATAAAATAATACATTTTCGTAAAGATGGTGTAAATTGAATAATCTGAGATAACTAATGAGATTACAGGAGCAATAAACATTATTGCCAATAGATAGAACATTGATGCCAATAGAAAGGCATCACCTGTTTTGAGATGTTTGTTCTTATCTTTGTAAGCCCGCTCTCTGGAAATCTTACGAGATATGAAAAACCATGTAAAAACAAACATTATCTAAAATGACTTGAGTGTTTCAAAACACTTTTTTTGTTTTGTACTATAATGCATACTAACTTATACATAATCAATCTTTTTCCAAACTTGGAATGACTGTAGCCTAATCTTAAAGATTTATAAGAAAAAGTGAAAGTTTCAATTGTTTATAATTACGTAACATATTTTAAAAATGTATTGTTTTGGGCCTATATTGGAAATAACATGGCTTAAAAATTTTGCTTTTAAATATAAATAGCCGTCATCTTGAAGCTTTTCATTGGTTAAAACTAACATAGAAAGAGGTGGCTACATTGTGGTGGTAAAAACATCATGTTCTGAAGAGAATTTACATAGCATCACATACTGTAATGTCAATTAGTAGCCACCTCCTTTAGATGTAATGTAAAGCATTTTATCAGGATTTTGATGTGACATTCTGCCACCAGGTAGTTTCTATGATTCTTATCGCAAACTGATTTTGATGTGACATTCTGGCACCAGGTAGTTTCTATGATTCTTATCACAAACTGATTTTGATGTGACATTCTGCCACCAGGTAGTTTCTATGATTCTTATCACAAACTGATTTTGATGTGACATTCTGCCACCTCGTAGTTTCTATGATTCTTATCGCAAACTGATTTTGAAGGTTTATTTCCAAGTTAGACATAAATGCAAAATCTCTTACACAAAATATATCATTCATTATCTCTCTAAGTTTTTTCATCATAAACCATAATTTGTCCTAAATTTTAAATTAAAAAACTTATCCTGTGTAAAACTTATAAGTATACTAATATTAATGGGTAAGTGATTATTAATTATACAACGTCATTAATTGAAAATGTTATTAGTAAATAATGGATGTATTTAAATAAATAATGAATATGTACACACTAAACAATTAATTGATTTTATTTATTTTTAAATGTATATCTGGTCAATTCAAAATAAACAAATATTCTTATATACTGTACATATGTGCCTTGAATATGAGGTAAGGGGTCTATCTCAAGACATGCATTTTTGTGGCAAAACCCGCTGGATATTGCTGCATTAACTGTTGCATAAATAGATTGTTAATGCAGATATATAATTGGGGAGGAGGCAAGAAGAGTTAATACCATGTTTATGCTAAGGGATATATCAAGAGGGCAACATGCTTTAAGGACGGAAAGACGTCTTTAAATTTAAACAAACCTGAAAATAAGAACTATAAGGGTGTTCAAGTGAAATCAACAATGTTACTACAACCAAGCTTAACGAATCTTAAGAAATATTAGGAATACTTCAATTAAATCAAATTAAAAAAACTCCATGAGTGAATCTTAGGGTATTATTAAGAAATTATGATGAGAAAATATAACAATGCAGGAACAAAAAGCAATACAAGCATATACATTTTCTTTCCAAAAGGTTAAGAAGACATCCGATATATTTTCAAAAGCAGTTGTATACACTTACCCATTGCGGCCATTTGTTGAATGCCTAAAAAGGTTATTGTATTAATTAAAACCACCTGCATAATATTACCTGTCTTTGACTTTCATATCAAATTTTACATTTCCTATATCTAAACTAATAATTTAGTTTATCTATTTTTTATACTAGCTAATATGTAAACATTTCAAGCCATTTGATGACACAGCAACCCACAAATAAAAATGGAGGTTTCAGTACATTAATGTGGCCACAACTCTTCCCTATCACTCTCACTCAAAGGACTAAATATTTTTACCCCCACAAATAAAAATAGTTCGAATAAGCCAGAACTGAAGTCCTGGTGTGGAGGTTTCAGTACATTACCGGTAATGTGGCCACAACTCTTCCCTATCACTCTCACTCAAAGGACTAAATATTTTTACCCCCACAAATAAAAATAGTTCGAATAAGCCAGAACTGAAGTCCTGTGTGGAGGTTTCAGTACATTAATGTGGCCACAACTCTTCCCCATCACTCTCACTCAAAGGACTAAATATTTTTACCCCCACAAATAAAAAATAGTTCGAATAAGCCAGAACTGAAGTCCTGGTGTGGAGGTTTCAGTACATTAATGTGGCCACAACTCTTCCCTATCACTCTCACTCAAAGGACTAAATATTTTTACCCCCACAAATAAAAATAGTTCGAATAAGCCAGAACTGAAGTCCTGGTGTGGAGGTTTCAGTACATTACCGGTAATGTGGCCACAACTCTTCCCTATCACTCTCACTCAAAGGACTAAATATTTTTTACCCCCCACAAATAAAAATAGTTCGAATAAGCCAGAACTGAAGTCCTGGTGTGGAGGTTTCAGTACATTAATGTGGCCACAACTCTTCCCCATCACTCTCACTCAAAGGACTAAATATTTTTACCCCCACAAATAAAAATAGTTCGAATAAGCCAGAACTGAAGTCCTGGTGTGGAGGTTTCAGTACATTAATGTGGCCACAACTCTTCCCTATCACTCTCTCTCAAAGGACTAAATATTTTTACCCCCACAAATAAAAATAGTTCGAATAAGCCAGAACTGAAGTCCTGGTGTGGAGGTTTCAGTACATTAATGTGGCCACAACTCTTCCCCATCACTCTCACTCAAAGGACTAAATTTGCACACTTATGATAAAAATATAAGGGCCATAATTATGTAATTTAATTAATGTACAGAATCATATAATAATTTTCATATGATAGATTAGTATGAGATAGATTGTAACTACAGAGAAATATGTCATACTTTTCTCTGTACTGTACAAATAAATCTTTCTTTCTCCTAAAAAGCTACCATCATCCTAACAGTTGCCTCGAGTAGGTACTTCTCTCCAGCTAGTACCTACACTATAGCCAACAAATATAGTATTTCTGAAAACTAAGCACAGAACAGTTTTTGTTTCATGATCTCGATAAAGACCAAACTTTGCCTAAATATGTGTCACCTACCAGTTGATGGGGTTTGGAACAAACTATAACGAATTTTGTAATAGCTTGAGCTTACTTAAAGTTTTTACTCCCGTAATTTTAAACAAATTTACAGATACGGAGATTGTTTCTACCACCAGCCCTAGACACCCTGCATAAACCGAGAACTTATTCAGACTTTTTATAAGCAATAAATATCTTTCTTCCAATATTTTTATCTATTTGTACACTTTTATTTATATCCTACACATCTCTTGATCATTCCAAAATGCCCGTAGCACTGAGGATCGTCATTTCAAACTCTTTATTTTAATAACCTTTTCCTTTTTATTTTTTACATCTTCTTCAATTTTTAATTTTTCAACTACAGCCCTGTTTCCTAAATACATCCTCTGTATCCTACCATGATGGTAGTGTGCACGATCATCTGTCTTGTAATTCTCAGAGGCCACTCTTTCTTTCTATTCTTGTCCTTGCACTCCATATTCTTGGCCTTTCCCACAGAATAAATGACTTTGGATTTTTTGGTTGCAATACTTAGCCACATGACTGAATATCTGGTACTTACGGCACCTTGCCAGATTAACATATTTAAACCTATTATTTAATATTTCTCTTCCTCGTAATGTGTTCCAGAACCTGACTAACATTCCACTACATTTGCATTTTACCTCAGTTTCTTCTTCGCCTTCCACCGCAGTGACCTGTTGGTAGTATATTATCCTTCTGAGCAGAAAACCCTAATATGATATAAAAAGATACTATGTACTTTTGGGATTACGCTCACTACCATTATCCTACTCTATGAAGTTCTGAGTAGGAAAGTTTAAATTTTGTGCATGTTTATTATTTCAAACTTAATTAAATACAAAAGTTGTTAACTTATCCTACTTTATGATACTGAACTACTTTCGTATTTTTCCGGTTTAGGGACACACAATCCCCTAGGTCTTAATTAACAAAATTTTAAAAATGGCTGTTATCATACAAATTTAGTACTGATTAAAATAATATAGTTTTCTAGCTTATTTCGTGAAATAACAACATTTATTGCAGTAAAACTTAAAAGTTGAAAAAACTACCTATATTAATGATGAAAATTGTGTAGACAGCTAAAAACATACATTAAGCCTGGGCTATCTGACTTTAATAACTTAGTACTGGTAATGTATAGGTCTACGTATACAAATATATAAAAAGTTCAACTTCTTAGATCTTTAAGGCGAAAAAGTGGAACATTGTTTGGTAAATTCAATGCATTTGAAAAAGTGTTTCATTCATCTAAAAAATAAGATTGCCGGTTCAAGGGTTAAAGCAGGTTTGGAAAAATAATCTTGGCTGCAGTAAAATAAGCAGCACTGTGATGTAATCGAATCATCGATAATAATGATCGATATTCAAGAGGAACGAATACTCATTACAACTGCTGGAACCAAATTAAGTTATGGGTATTACAAATTGCATTACAGTCCGGCTGTTATTTCGGTAATTCTAAGCAATATATGGGTCAACCTCGATTTTTCTCATATTACAATATAATGTTCCAATAGTCAATTAGAAAAGGAAATGACTAGAATTTCTAGCCGGAAAGCAGTTATAGGGAGCAGGCAACCGCCAGACGGTCATATATTGCTTAGAGTTACCTATTAGTGATCAGGGGCACTGACGTGATCTGGGCTTCAAATTTGGAACTACTCGAGTAAATTTTTTTTCTAAAAGAGCAAGCAGCGCGAAGCGCTGCGCAGCGGGCAAACATCGTGCGTGATCCTTTTTTTTTATTAAAAATTTCTGATAAATTGTTATATATATTACAATATAATGTAGGTAATGTATGTAAAACAATTTTAAACACATAATTACATGCTGGAAAGCAAAGTAAACCAATATAATCCGCCCATACAAAATCTCCGTAAAAATCTGGTAAAGGAATCTGTGTCATTCCTTTGGCCTGAATCAATTCAGTATATACGAAGATCACGCACGATGCCTGCCCGCTGCGCAGCGCTTCGCGCTGCTTGCTCTTTTAGAAAAAAAAATTAACTCGAGTAGTTCCAAATTTGAAGCCCAGATCACGTCGGTGCCCCTGATCACTAATAGGTAATTCTCGCGGTTGCCTGCTCCCTATAACTGCTTTCCAGCAAGACATTCTAGTCATTTCCTTTTCTAATTGACTATTGGAACATTATATTGTAATATGAGTTGCCTGCTCCCTATAACTGCTTTCCGGCAAGAAATTCTAGTCATTTCCTTTTCTAATTGACTATTGGAACATTATATTGTAATATGAGAAAAATCGAGGTTGACCCATATATTGCTTAGAATTACCGTTATTTCTTAAAAAGTAATAACTTAGTGATATACAAAAAACTATCTAGGCTATGTATATTTATAAAAGATAGAAAAGAAAACAGTGCAAATTTAGTATTTTTTACTATTTTGAAAGACAAACATGTCTGAAACCTTAAAAAACAAATAAGGTACTTTGGGATTATACCGACCACACCCAGACATGAATCGTTATTTCACATTTCGTTTCTACTGATTACTAGATTAGCGTAGAACAATATTTCGTCAATATAAAACAGGAATTGTCTTATCGCAAAACCCCTCCCCATCCTCAGACAGAGGTCAAAGTCGAGCGTCTAGTAGATAACGTGATTGCAGTCTCGCCGCCCGTTCAGCTGGTGCATCGCTTTGTTGTACTTCCGTGTTTTTACCTCTACATTTCTCCAAACACAAAAATTCAACAAAAACAATCATTTACCAAACTAAACTCTTTATTAAAAAAACACTAAAAACTTGTTTTTTATTCTTGATCACATTCCGCCACCCAAAATGCGAGTGCCTCCGGCCATCAGCGCGGGCATTGACAGCACCTTCGGTGCTGCCCCGCGCTGATGTCGACGAAAGAAAAACATCCCTCGAGATAGTACCTATCAGTAAAATATCAAATTCTAGAGGGGCTAATCAGAAATATAAATTGAATTGTAATGGAAAGGCAATTATGTACCGTGCAAATCACGTGATGCCGCGCGGCCTGCCGTAATCAGGATTCTCGAGAAAGATAAGATAACAGCGATCACAATACCTGGAAATGCTTGTAAGTTTGTAATTTTGTAATTGAAGAGTTGTTTTTTCGTTCTATCATGTTTGTTTCTATAAATTTCTATTTTTGTGTTCTTCATACTAGTGTGGTCGGTATAATCCCAAAGTACCACAAATAACACATGTAAATCAGATTTCTACTTAAGGCCATTAAATACTTATAGCCATTACTTTAGGATTTCTACTTATAGCCATTAAATATCAAACTCATGATTGTACTTTGTTTGAATTAATCTGGAACAATAATGTTGAACCGAATTACTTTATAGGCTTTTAAGATTGTACAAAACAATATTTCGTTCAGCAAAAAAAAAAACTGCTAGTATTTAGGATTAATTATGAATATCTATTGGTTGAATGTTTTTATATATTCGATAGTTTGGATATTTATAATTTATAGTTGATTCAATTTTCAGGGTTTTTGGATATTTATAATTGATAGTTGATACAATTTTCAGGGTTACCGCTATAGTACTACAAGCCATAATCTTAGGTCTATTTCTAAGGAATTAGTTAGCCTATGTGACAATCAGTAAATACTCAAGTTTTTTATCTTACCTTCTTAACAAAGAAGATGAAAGGTTTTCTTTTAAAACCGAATCTCCTGATTTATAAAGGTTTAGTCGACGAGGTAAACTTTTCTCGGTAGTTGTTCTATGAGCATTGAAATGAAAATTGTTTGAGTGTAAAGATGCAATGGAATAAACACAACGGTCACTTGTCTTGACAAGTTGACAAATTTGTTGTCCACCGAATTTTAAAGAACTGAACATTTTAATGAGCCACTTCAGCTATGATAACTTAGGGATACTTATATTATTATATTCAAACTCAATAACAAATAAATCGACACAAATGTATCGAGCAAGTTAATTCTTTGACCTATTTGAACATTTAAAATGTGTAACAAAATCAAACCTATTCGGCTATTGTTACTCTTATCGCACTAATATGAGTAACTTAGATGAACTAGTCCAAAACACAAGTTAAGAAACATGAACCATACCACACACCCGAACACTCACGCACACCAAAACCTAATACGCAGCGGCAGTGGCAACCACAGGTAACTCAACTACGTTTTTTCTCTTTTACTTCTCATTCTCGAATTCTGTTTTGGACGTTTCGTTTTATGTTTATATTCGTTCATTATCCAACAGCTGACACAAGAACAAAAGATAACAAAAAGAATATTACAAGACCATCTAGCTACAGGACCAAATAAATATCCCAATACGTATTTTTTATTGAGAGGACGAATGATTACTATTCATAATCAAACTCAAATATTCTTTATTGCCATGAAACATAAATACATGTATTGGCTTGGGTCTAAATAACTATTCAAACATAAGATATTATTTATTAATAACTAATTAACGTGGTACACGACATAGTCTTGTACAAAATAAAAACAATGTTCTAGTAAAAACACCTGAGTTTCCTTTAAAAATATCTAAATTCCTTAAAAAGCCTAAATCTATTTTTTTTTTTTTAATTCAAGTAGGGTGTCAAAAAATGCTATAGTATAATAATAAGTATGATTTTTAAAGGTGAAGTGTGGAAAGGGATATTTAATTTATGTTTATTTTTAAGACTGTATTTAGATTGTGGAACATGAGACTGAAAAATACTACGGTTCTGTTTAAAAATAATTAATGTATAAGATATATAAATGCATGTGAAATGTAGGATTTCAAACTCCTTAAAATAGGTTTGGGGGTCTCTCGTTGACGAATTCCAGCAATAATCCGCAATATCTTCATATGTAAGATACAAAAAAAAAAAAAAAAAACAGAATTAGTTCTTTCTAAACCCCAGATTGCAACAGCGTAAGTCAAGTATTGAAAATCAGAGCATAGTATGCTGTAAGAAGAACACAAGTGTTTATGAAGTGTGCAAGTCCTACGCAGTAAAAATATTCAGAAGACATCTGCCGTGCTACATTGTTTATATGTGAGGAAAAATTCAAATTCGTGTCAACAGATAGACCCAAGAACTTGATTGTGTTCAGAAACGTTCGTCATCAAACCAAACACCGAGATTGTCATAGCGCTTCCCTGTAATTGTGAAATCTATTAATTTGGTCTCACCTGTGTTTACATTCAAACCATTGTTTTTAAATCACAGAAAGTCATATAGATTCTACACGCGTTTTAACCCCTAACGCATCATGACATTGACTGTCTAAACTAATGTACGTGTCGCCTGCAAACAAAAACAAATAGACATCTGCAACACAACACCTGATATCACTTATATATAAAATGAACAAAAGAGGTCCGAGAATGGAACCTTCGGAGACCCTGACTTCAATGTTTGCACATCAGAATAACAACGCCTTAAAGTGAAAACATGAACCAAAGACATCTCAACTACTCGTAGGTGTTCCCTCAAATATGACGAAATAAATTTATTTGCTGCGCCACGCATTCCAACGCTCTCAAGTTTATCCATCATAAGATCATGAGAAACTATATCAAATGTCTTCCGTAGATGAAAAAAGACACCTGAAGCCGACTTCCTTTATCCACCTTATCCAAAAGTGTGAACATCGTACCGACAGTTGACCCACCTATTACAAATCCTATCTGATTGAAGAACAAAATATTATTTTGAGTAATAAAAGACCACAACCTAACAATACTTGCTTTTTCAGACTTTTAATAACGTTGATATAATATACATTGTTCTAAAGTTGTCAAGGTCATCCATTATTCTTTTTTGTTCCATGGTTTTATGATATACAGTTTTAAAGCGTTTGGAAAAACTCCACTTTCAAAAGAAAAAATAATGAAGTAAACAAGTGGGTCGATTAGGAATTCCCAACATGACTTCAGTAGTTTAGATGATATTTTGTTATAACCTGAAGATGTCTTGTTTAAGGGACCTGATTATATCTTTTACCTCTCTATTATAAATAAATAATAAAAAAAAGTGTTATGACTCCCATATGAATACAAACTAATAGTGTCTGAGAAAGTTAAACGATTTTGAGCAACGTTCATTAAGAAATTATTGAAGAAGTTCGAGACTTGTTTTGGACCACTAATAACAAGACCCTTTTCATTTTTAATGGTCTGGGGAGCACAAGATGAAATTCATTTCTTTTCTCTATTTTCATTTATGATTTCCCACATCGTCTTGATTGTATTAGAAGAATTTTGTATTTCAACAAGCACTTTAGTAGCTGTAATACTGGCAATATACTGCCGCTTCTTACGCTATAAGAATCCACATCTTTATTTTAAATTAAACAACTGGAAAACTTATCACGAAGCTTCAATAGATCTTCACTTAAAACACCTTACCTCGATATGTAGGCTACTCCTACGAATTCTGGTTTTATTCTCTGTAAATGCCTGCCCAAAAAAGGATAACAAGGAATCGAAAAGATACATTTTATAGTTCATTCTACATGTTTCGTAGATTCTGGACCATGTTTCTTTACTTATTAAATGTCTTAAGATGCAAACATTGCCATTCGAAAAAGATCGCCTAAGTAAGAACCAGGGTAATTACAGCGCCACTTGGGTTTGACAAATTTGCAATCGCCACCTGTGGATGGTGATCGGGCAATGAAGTTATTAACACAGAACAAGCTGAACACGTCATCAGGAAGATCAGTGTAGACATTATCTATCAAGAATTGATTATCTTTAAATTCCCTAGTATACGACATTACCGTAAATTCAGTAAATAAACGACTTCAGCAACTGGGCAATAGCTTGAACATGGACATGTCAATAATGTATGGGAACCAACCCACACGCTTCTTCCACCTGCATCAGAAAACAGGAATAAGAAGAAATAATTAATGACAATTATGAGTAAAATATGTTTACAACCAAGTATAATGGAACTTGTCACTCTAGCTGTATCTGATCTACAACGACTACTCTGATAAAAGTGCATCGACTGAAAAGAAGAAGATAACCAAACATTCGTTGAATTTTACTGGAATAGACTGTGGAATAGGCCTACCGGGGAAACTGCATTAAAAACAACGCGCTAGGTACACTACCTCATATGTGGCGTGTACATATTATAGACAATAAAGCATAAGAAAATTTTGTAATTGCTTTTCTCAAAAATGGTTAGTGTTATGAAAAAAACCGTAAGGACAATTTCTGTAGATAATTACATGATCTACAATTTTCGTCTGACATATTTTGTCATAAGACTAACCGTTTCGCTGAAAAATTAAAAAAACCCATTTTTTACTAAATTTGACCTTGAATAAAAATTTTTGCAGACATGGGATCGTTGGGGTCTTTTCAAAATTTCATAACAATGGTGTCCCTAACATCTATGCAAATTTTCAGCTTTCTGGGAATTAATGCAAAGTTATCCCTATTTTTGGGCTAAATTGAGCGGACTATTTAGGTTTCCAGGGTAGCTTATTACCTGATTTTAGAGACGCCATCTTGATAATATTTTTGCGGACTTGTAGTTAATGGACTTTAATTGCTGAATCGATATCATCATCGGGTTTGATAACTACAGTATAATTGAAGTCTCAACGCCTCTTTATACTCATGCCAAGAGAATTTGTCTGTTAAAATAGATCTTGTTACCACTCCTTTGATTTTATTAGACTAAACATAACCATGTTATAACTTATAAGTAAGGGTCTGCTGCTAAAATTGTTAATATTTCTTTGGAGCTATATGGGTGAACATTCAAAATTTCTGAACTCTAAATGTTTCAGAATTACCACATGTACATTGTACACTCATTTATGCGGCTAAACATAATTACGTACGTAACGGTCAACAGCTGTTTTTTAATCAATCCGAATGGATTGACCGATTGACAGAAATAAACAATAATGCATTTTAGGGAAATGGGCGGTAATCGACATATAATTTTATTAAATAGAGTATGTAAATATTGCTTTGGGTAAGTTGGTTGTTAGAATTCAAATATCCATAGAAAAAACATCAAATTAATGAGGTAAAAATAAAGTACAACGGTAAGGTACAGAGGCCGAAGCGCGGCACGCCGCACGGGTTTAATTTTGAGTGGCCTAAGCAGAAACGCTTGTTAAACTTGAAGTCAAATATGTGTGTACTATTTTTTACTGAATGAGGTTGCAGTCGACCGGTGTAATATTGAATAAAACACGTAAGTTTGAAGTAAGGAATGGTATATAATTTTAAATTATAACAAGTACATTATTACTAAACTTTATACATTATAATGCTTAATGTAGCTATTTTAGGTTAATTGTAACACACTCAAGAGCAGTTTGTTGTGTTGTGAGAAGTTATGTTTCTAAGGATACTTGAGCAATATTAAAACACTGTGTATTACAATTTTTATGTAGATTTACTTTCAGATGTCAAATCAAATCAAAGTGTTTATTTGTCAATTAACAATATAAAACATTGTATGACAATTGTCAGTATAAGTACAATAAAGAGCCAAAATAAGCATTAATTCCTAACGCCTTAACTTAAGTGGTTTTGAACATAAAGTACTCACTCAACATGGGAGTGATCATCTGGGATGTTCCTCAACACTAGAGTAGATCTGATAACCCACAAAGCCAGCCAAAATGGTCAGTCAGTCCATTTCCTTCACAATTTTCATGTCACTGTGCGATACATTGAAATGTCCTTGTTAAGTGGGAAACCAATATGTTAGACTGCTTGCTTTATTTTTTTTGACGGGCAGAGTTAAATTAATTAATGTACACAGTAACAATATCATCAATAATTAAAAGGAACCATAACAAATCAATCAAACAATTGTAATAGGAAATAGGGAACACTCATAAATAATAACGAAATGATTACACAACATAGCAAACATTTTGAACAGGAAATAGGAAAGTTGCGAAACTATTTATATGTTTTCTCTCGAGGGGTAGAGTACAATAAACAGACCCAGTTTTTCATATTGATTAGTATAATCACCAATACTTAATATTCATATGAATACACATTTATAAATAATATCACCATATCTATAGTCAAAATAATAATCATTTGAATTTTTAATGATATAATACACATAGTGACATGACAATCTCATAAATAATAAATCAGCCATAACGATCAAACAGTTAGAACTGGAAATAGGAAAAACTTATAAATAATAATGAAATCATAAGCATAACAAACATTTATAACATTAAAATACGAAATATGCACAATTATTTATATATTTTCTCGTGGGTACCAATAATTAACCGCTTTCGTGAAGTTGTTGAAGCATCTTCTCTAGTAAACCGTACTTCTCTTCTGTACAAATACTCACAGATTATCTGCATGGAGGTTGGCTGATATGCCACTTTTTAAACTTCGTTTTACGGTCCTGTACGAGCTATTGACTGTCTGTTATCTTCTACAAAAGAAAATATGTTTATGATATGAAAAAGTCTGGTACTTGCGTATTAACGCCACCGCAGCAAAAATTTAATGGTTACCAAGTGCAGAAAATCTAAACCTAAATTTTTGGAGAGAAAATATAAAATAAAACACTTTATTTAACATCAGAACACTTAGAAGTCTTAAAGCGAAGTATTCATTAGGATTTAGATGGTAAATGGACCAATAAAAATAGATTCAAAACTGTCTTTATTTTCTATCAACTGATACTGTCGCCATATGAACTCTGATAAATGAGATGTCTAATAAAATTACATCTCGTTCTGTTTTTGGCAAATCCTAAATACGCAATTTCGTAGCACTAAAAAAAGGGAGATAAAAATTAGTAAACAAGAAAACTTAAAGATAAAAAAGAAAACTTTGTGTGCTTATGGACACTAAGGTTGTTGTGTATAAATAATGAGTGTACTATAATCAAACAAGATTGCTCTATTGGCGTGTTGGCAGAATTTTTGCTGCAGTGGCGTTAATACTAAGATATAAACTACCCAATATACAAGATCAAAATGTTAAATTTTGGTTGCATAAAATTGTGGTATTTATGTATTATACCAGTCAGATATACTTTTGGTATGTTTTCGTTAAAAATAACAAAAACTTAAGTTACCTGACTGACGTATGTGCTCCAACCTGACCTACCTGAGGGTCAATCGTCCTACTGAGAACCAAATAACCTACTTTGAGAAGGTCAATCTGTACCCTACCTTTGGCTTTGAGAAGGGCAGGCCTTTTAAAACAGAAAACTAAGTGGTGCTTTTAAAGTATAACTATAAATGTAAACATAGCTTAAATTATTTGTTGGCCTAAAGTTGTACAATTAAGACAAGTATAGGCTATTAGGTATTTAGGGCTACAGTATAAGTAGCCACCACGATAATCAAAAAACTACCTAAACTACCGGTCAATAAAAACACCAAGACCTTGAACCGAATTATGTTACAGGTAGCCTATTTCAAATTATATTATAGTTCAGCTATGTTTTTATATCTAAAAAAATAATAATTTAACCATGAAAAACTATCTATTATTTTTGTTACATGTAATATAAAAATCAGTGTAATACTTACTACTTTCTATTTTGAAGAATAAACTTGCCTGACTGCTTGTTTTACAGATAACACATGTTCATCGCTATTATACTTGTAGCCATTACTCAAATATCACAATGATTTTATTTTGTTTCAATTAGATTTAATCAATATTAATGTATTTGATAATTAAGGTCTTTCTAATTGATAATTTGGTTCGTTGATTTAATTGTCGTGGTGGCTGCTTATTAGACTGCAGCCATGTTTAGCAACAATATAAAAATAATAATTGTATAAAATACTCTCATCTTTCACAATGTTTTGAATATTGAGATGCACATACTAAAATGCATATATGAAAATCAAAGAAGATGTTCATAAAAATCTGAAACGTTAGGTTTGTAGATTACAGTAATTTTTGCTCAGTCAAAATCTGCCATCGAGCCTGCTTGTGTCTACAGCACGTTTATCAGTTATTGTTATGGCAGGTTGTACTTGTTGAATTATTTTGGTTTTCTTTACTGGTGATTCCTAGTTGTCATATTTCTAATACTAGTCCAGATCACACATAACTTAAATTCTCATGAATCAGGAACCACAAGTGTGTAAGTGTTTATAAGTTACATTTTATTTATACTTTTGACCTTTATTTGACAAGAAACACTTTTAAATTTTAAATAAAAGTATTTCACCTGTTGCCTTTGTATTCTTTACTTGTGTGACATCATCTATTATATATTGTGTGTGTTTAAACTGAATTGGAGTTTATAGAAAAACCTTTTAATTGTAGAAGAAAGTGCTAAAAACTGTGCTTTATGATATTCTCAACTGTAGTCAGTTTTAATATTTAAATCATTGAAGTGTGAGAATAAATGTATGTATAACGAAGTTAAAATCACTCATAGCCAAGTACGAAAGTATACTATTAAAGATACTATCACATAATTATAAATTTATGAGAACCGAAGTGCGTAACAAAACGGCTACAGTAACAAATTCCCGCAGTATAATGTTCATTGAACATAATACTATTATGTAAAAGTGTAATGCCATTATATCTAGGATACCTGGATTTTCTAACTATTAAACATGGGAAATTTATGTTGATGCTACTTTTGTTTTCTTTTAAATTTGTATTACTGCTAAGTTATAGAAAAGTTTTTAATGCCATGTTCTTCGTAAAAGGTTAATATAATGCAATAGTTTCTTTCAATCCATTTATCTCCACATGTTCATAAGCTACAGAGATGCAATTTTTTAAATTAATGTAAAATTCTATTTTGTAATATGCAGTTAATTCAAGTAAGCATTTTTTTTTTTCGAGTGTAACATTTAAGTATTTTGCACCTGGGCGGCTTGTAGTTTCAGTGGAGATCAAGTTCGGTAACGTTGCTTATTGCTTGTTGGCTGCTTCAAGTCACATGCCAAATACCTCGCCTTTTCTTAGAGCCATATGACCTATGGAACCATATGGGGCGCTCATCCAATGCCAACCTAAAAATGGCTTTGCTTCTCCAAAAGAGGGCAATAAGAACATCGGCTGGATTGGGAATATGTGATAGCTGCAGGAAAACTTTTCAAGATATGGAAATTTTGACAGTGGTTTCTTGCTACGTTCTGGCAGTGATTTCGTCTGCTCGTACAAATGGACTTCAAAGACTTGCTGCTATTCATCAACACAATACCAGATTTGCCAACAACCACAGTCCATTTCACTGCACAGCATTGTACGTGAAAAAACCAGCATACGCTAGTGCTAAGTTTTACAACCTTCTCCCAGATGAGTTGAAGAGTCAAAACAACCATAATCTCCATTTGAAAACTGGCTCGCTCAACGACCATTCTACACAGTGGATGAGTTCCTGTCCTGCAGAAACTTTGACAGATATATTTTGTCACTTTGTTCTTGTAAAAATGTGATGTAATGTAAGTTTTTGTTGCTTTTCAAATCTTAGTGGTTTTTTAATAAAGTTATTCTCTCTCAAATACCTTCCTCCCTCAACTGCATTTTCTCGTGGTTCCTACTGTAGGTTACTTACGCTTAAATATCTGCTTAAAATATGTGTCTAGTTTAGTAGGCCGAGTAATTATTTTTAAACAAATAAATTCAGTTTCTATTGTTTTCAGATACATGGTGATCCTAAATCAAGATGAAGAAGATGAGAATCGCCACAACTCGAGTAGAACTGGAGAGGAAAGTTCTTCATTTTGCAGTTAGTTCCCGTATTTTTCTGTTATTCCTTTCATTTATTTCCAACGTGATGTTACCTGATCACAATGCAGGTGTATTCATGTTTCCGCCACTTCCCGTGAACAGCAGCGTAGCAGACAAAGCTGTAGAGAGTTTCTTTGGTGGCCTTGCTCGTTGGGATGCACAGTACTTCTTACACATTTCCTGTTATGGATATAGTTACGAAAACACTTTAGCTTTCTTCCCCTTTTTTCCTTTGCTTACTAGAATATTAGCTTTTTTTATTACATTATTCTGTGGGCTTTTTGCTGAACCCATCATCAGCATTGTTAATTTCAGCTGTCTCTCTAAATTTGTTCTTCTTTAGCTATGCCGCTGTTAAACTTTTCAAACTGTCATGTGTAGTTATTAAAGACGAAAAGCTAGCATACATTTCAGTGCTATTTTTCTGTATAAACCCAGCAAGTATATTTTTCTCAGCACCTTATTCGGAGAGCTGTTTTGCTTTCTTCACATTTTCAGCAATGTTGTTTTGTGTAGAAAACAATAATGATTTGTTGACATGTCTTGCTGCCGGACTGTCTGGATTAACAAGATCCAATGGAATTATAAATTTTGGATTTATTGCCCATAAAACTTTTAAGAACATTTTTACTTTTATAAATAAGACAAGAACCGTGTTGTCTGTTATAAGATGTGTGCTACTACAGTTATGTAAGCTTTGTATTTATACAATGATATTTTTGATACCATTCATATTGTTCCAAAGTTATGCATACTTTAAGTTTTGTATAGAGCAAGTGCCTTTGTCAAACATTTTAAAGAATTTTGGAGAAACTCAAGGCTTTGTCATGGCAGGCACACAGAGACCCCCTTGGTGCAACCATTCTGTTCCTTTATCGTATTCATATGTTCAGAATCATTACTGGAATGTAGGATTTTTAAAATACTACACACTGAAACAAATTCCAAACTTCCTACTTGCCTTACCTATTATATTTTTAATTGTCAGCAACAGTTATTATTTTCTTGTAGGAAATAAGAAGGTTATGATCTCACTAGGTTTTGGAAAACACGAATTTGTTAAGTTTAGAGGTAGATATATGAGACCAGAGTTTTTTGTGTTTGTTGTTCATGCTCTGGCTTTAACGATATTCTGCACGTTGTTTATTCATGTACAAGTTACCACCAGAATGATAGCATCGTCGTGCCCTGTATTGTATTGGTTTGTAGCTTTAAGGTACAAGACTGAACAGGTGATCTCAAGTCATTCCATTTCAAGCAGACTGAAGAATTTAAATAATTCTCAAAAGTACAGTATGATTGAGACTCAAAAACATATGGAAAGTTTCTGGAAAACTTTTATTTTTACAGAAAAACCAGCTGATTCTTGGTCTTATGCAGTTCAAATATATTTCTATTCCTATTTCATCATAGGTACAATGTTATTTAGTAACTTTTATCCTTGGACATAAATAAAAGTATTTTGCTACTTGCTTATAAATTAATCACTAATTTTTACTGCCCAAATGCATATATTTAACTATAGGAGTACTAAAATAAGATATTCACAATTAAAGGCAGAGTAAAACAATTTGTAGATTTCAATTTTTCAGATATTACCAAAACTACTGTTTCAGAAGGATAGTGATAAGGACAAGAAAACAATGACATTAATTTGTTTTAAACATTTATTATATACAATTTAACTAAAGCAAGTATTTATAAAA
This sequence comes from Homalodisca vitripennis, assembly GCF_021130785.1. Taxonomy (NCBI): domain Eukaryota; kingdom Metazoa; phylum Arthropoda; class Insecta; order Hemiptera; family Cicadellidae; genus Homalodisca; species Homalodisca vitripennis. Next base: position 20,872 of record NW_025786384.1, read on the forward strand.
ATATACATCACATTATCGTTTATAAACAAAACAATTTTGTGAACAAGACGACTAGTTAACAACTAATAAAATTAAAGACAACAGAGTTAAGAATCAACAAACAAGTACAGACTCATTCAAAGGATAACATTTTAACAGTTAATCTTATTGCATGTCACCATTACAGTGATGTAACCATGAATATCATAGTCTCATGATAATAATTATTACTAAATGAACATTACAATATTATATTTATATTCTTCTGGTTTCTTGTTAGTTTAGAGATAACTATTATGTTCTGTTTATATTCTCAAATAATGTGTTTACAATGAATTAATAAAAATGTATAACGGACTACAATTGTGTTTCAATAAAAATCTGTGCAATAATGTGTCTTTTATTTTTTTCCTGGTTAAAAGTTAACTGTGGCTAAGATTCTGTGATATAACTGCACTAAACCTATCAGTCTTTTAAAATCATGTAGTAGGCTATACATTTTAGTTTAAGTATCGTGTCAACAAACACACCTACAAATGTACTGTACATGTATTAGGAATGTTACATTAAAACAATGGAATAAGAACACGAGAACTAGAAAATTTAAGTTACCGCTTTTAAGAATTTGTAATTGATTATACTTAAATTAATAGCTGTTAAACAATCAAATCACATATTCCTAGTTAAAAAAAGAAACACATCCTCCCTTATCAAAGTGACAGGTACTTGACAAATAAATAAATTATAGAACTGTTTAGTTTTGAGTTTTTTTTAGTTCATTACTCAATTATCAGGCAATGAAGGGAGGTTTTTAATATTTAAAATATAATATTTTCAAATAAAATAACAAAGTAAAGCATTACTAAGATTACATAAAAGAATGCTAAACTTATAAAATAATAATATAATTAAAGTTTATTGAAAATTTGGAACAATATTGTTATATAAAAAACGTCAAGTAGAATGACATTTTATTTGGTCCCAGTAATAAAACTACATACATTTATGAAAGTTTTTAAAAATTCTTTAGCATTTACATTTCTATATCCAGACACCACACTGGTACCATTTTGACTCAAATATTATAAATTCTGGTCTAATAGTGTCTTTTGATAATAAATTTAAAAGTGCAATTATATTAGTTTTTTATACAATTTTGGCAATGCTATACAAGAAATTGAATTCAACAAACTGACACTTATCACAATAACTGTTACTGTGCTGTCAAAATGACATGAGGCTTATCATCAATGTCCTTTACTGAGCCTCCTGTATTCTGCGATTAGACTATCCTCTGTGCTTGGGGGAGGAAATTTTGTGAGTAAGTCACTTAGAAACACTGGTGGAAGGCAGGGAACTTTGTAAGCAATAAACTTTGACAATGGAACAGGCATTGTTGCTATCCTCTTTTCTTCTACAAAACAATGAGTTGCCTCTGCCACATTCCTGAAACAATAAGTGTTTATATCATTTGAATGGTTATCGTATCTTTTAACATGAGACATCTCATATAAATATACAACTACAAATAAGGCTGTAAGAGCGTTTGAAGTGTAACATTGTTCTAATGATGCTAAAATCAAGATAGCTGCCAGTACAGTCCACTCTTATTGGTATTCCCTACTGAAAAATAACAAATCTTAACAAAGTATATTTTCTTGTTTTATGATTTATTAAAGGAATCATAAAAACAACATACAGCATAATATCTCTTTTTATCATTGAGAAAAAAATATTTGAAGTGGAGCAGGAGACAGTCAGCGAGAACCAGACTGTAGCCATTGTGCCTCAGATGTGACATTCACTAATAATTATTAACTCTGCTCCTTCCTGTTAGAATGTAAAATTTACTCAATATATAATTTTATATCGTTATGCTACACACTTTACACTATTTTTCCTCTTTAAAAACAGGTATAAACAATATAAGCTCTTTTTACAAACAATATGTTGATGTCATTTGTCAGCTGATTGTTTTGTTTGCTTACAAATGTTCTCAGTTATACTAGTTATGAAGTTATTCAATATTAGTAATCTCCCTGAGAGCATAAAAAAATGTCAACAACCCAACCCTGTTTAAAGCTCGTTTTAAGTACCTTTTAGTGTCTGAAGTGTTTTACTCTGTAGATGAGTTCATGTTACGCCGCTGGGACCACTAACTTTTTGTAACTTAGTACCGATGCTGAAGCCATGTATGAATGAATCTTAGAATAGTAAACTGCAGGATTTTTCACAACCTACATGTTGTTGTCAACTTCACTACACTAAAAGACATGCACTTAATACAAAACTATACAAAACACTAATCTTTAAAACTAAACTACGGAATACAGGTCACAATACGTCTTCACTCGTCTACTAACCACCTACGACTGACCAGAGGGACTAGCCAATGGCAATCGTGACGGCTGGCTAAAACAAGATGGCGGAAATACAAGGGAAGGGGAACAGGAATGGGCCCTTTCGTTATTATTGGTTCATGCGAGATGAACTTCTTAAAACCATATTGTGACTCCGCATTGGTTTATTACAAATATCCGATCCGTTTGATACTTTTGGTTTTCTCTTTAGTTCATTTTTTAGAATTGGCAACCAAAGCGGCCTAATCTCGACTGATGGTTGACTGATTGGTTGGTCTGCCAATTTAATGTATGTTGCCTCAATTAATTTCCTTTTGAAGAAATGTGGTTCCCGATGTATTATGTGGGCTTCATCCCAATTCATATGATGGTCTTCGGACCAACAATGGTGTGCAATTTTTGACTTTTCTGTGAAACCCTTTCTCGTGTTTTCTTTGTGTTCTTTTATCCTTACGTTTAGTGGTCTTTTTGTCTCGCCTATGTATTCCCTATTGCAGCTACATTTTATACTGTAAACACAGTTTTTGGAATCCTGTGTGTGCCATTTTTTGGTTTTGTTTTTACGAGACTTTGTCTAAGAGTGTTGTGTGTTTTAAACGCGGTTCTAATGTTGTACTTTCTACCTACTCTTCTAATTTTCTCCGATAATCCCGGCACATAAGGGATTGACATAAACGCAAATTTATCACAATTCTGTTTTTTCTGACTCAGGAATGATTCTTCTGGTTCGTTTGCACTTATTAATTACTAATTGAGGGTATCCATTGCTTCTGAGATCCGATTCAATTTTCTTAAATTCTTCTTTTAGTCCATCTTTATCTGAGCACAAGCTCTTTGCTCTATCAAACAACGAGTAGGCTACTCCTTCTTTGACAGATTTTTTGATGGTTTGATTGATAAAAAAAAATATTTAAATTATTTTCTTTTCTGTTTCACGTTAGTGATTTACTAGGTCTACACATGTGTACAATATAATATATATATATATATATATATATAATATTATAAAAACACCATTCATGGACTACAAGTACCTACCTATAGAGTATGTTATTTTCCTCTATAAGTTAGCTAATAAATTACTAGTATAAACTTTAAACGTTGATTTCTCTAACTTTTAAATTATGATGTTTATCAGAAATTTTCTAACTTTTTAACTATTATAGCTATAGCAATTAAACCTTTACCACTCATGAATTATAATACAATGCAAGTTTTTGTACATGTAAGTTAAATAAAAATAAATTTCATAGACATTTTAAAAATAGTTATTTGTAATACTATAACTTGTAAAGTATTTAATAAATAAAAATGGGCATGCACAAAAAGTCAGTTCTTTTAATGCACTTTAAAATAAAATATCAAGTACTAAAATTGGTTATAATAAAATAATACAATAAAAGTTATAAAAAATTAAATATCCAAAGTTTTTTTCTAAAAATATCCTCAAAATTCTCCAAGTATATAAACTAGATTTTTTTTAAAATTTGAACAGTATTTAACATTATTCTAGGATCAAATGAACCCTAAAAACTATAAATCATAATTATTAATGCCAGTAGGGAATCCCTTTAAGTAGTGACAATTGGGGCAAACTTACAAAACTATTCAAAAACTTACTAGTTAGTAAAGTACGTAATTATACTGATATTTTATTCTAAAACTGAGCTTACAATAATTCTTACCCACTTTTTACAACAATTTGCTAAAGTATTCTTGCAACTGGCAATTAGTTAATTACCCAACAGCTAAATTGTCTATTTGTGTAAGGCCAACACTTTTTATGGATGATAATTAGAGATAAAAATTAAAATGCTGTTGATAATGTTTAAGGTAAAGTTTCAGAAAATTGTAAAACTCAGTGTCAACATCATCTATTATTCTATTTTGTATTATGTGTGTAGAGCAGTTTTATTCCTTAGCTAGTTTCTTTACATCTATAAAAAATAACAATATTTCTAACATTTATATTTTGAGTTCTTTCATTCTGCACTACTGAATATACTCAATAAATAAATAACTAAGGATTTTATGAAAAGAAAATTTTGAACATGTTAATTTTGTATATTTAAAGAAATTTTATCTTTATACATGTCACAGGGGACATTTGATACAGAACTGAATTTTGATGTATGAAATGAAAAGTGCAGTAAGGTAGCAAATATAGAACATAGGAACAGTCTCTTTCTAACATATCTTGGAAATATGCTTAGGATTTATTATTTAATATAAATACTAAAAGTAAAGTCATATTTTTATATTATTTTGTTGCCTCTTTATCTTTAATAAGACTAAAATATTACAGGATAACAATTAGTAAGACTATATAAATTATTTGTGTAACGTCTTTCAATGAAATGCAAATATAATGTTGCTCAAAGATTCCAGATGTGTCAAAGGGGACCTGACCCATTCTTTGCTAGTAAGCACATCCCTTGGTTATTTGGAAGCCTGTAAGGCCTTATACTTTGATATCAGTTCAAATCAATTAATAATATATAATCAACTAAAATGCAATTGACATTAAAGGGACCCTCTTAAAAATGACTTTAAAAAACTAAAATGCAGTAAAGTTGGCCCTGACAATAACAAATGGAGTAGAAAGTAGATTCCAAAAATATTTATTATTTCTGGAATTTACAATTTTAAATCGGAAAAACAAATTTCACAAAACTATTTGACTGTTAAAAATATTGTCGATTGTACAAAGTTTAGCATGGATCGTTCTATCATAAACATTTCATAAGCTGAATAGAAACAGTCCCGTCTATTAGCCACAATTCATCTGATTACCACCATCTGTGAATTTGAAATTTTGTTATTAAGAAAGGAATAAGTTCAACACCTGTAATAATGTCTATATAAAATTGACAAGAGCAGACACTCACGTGGCAGATATAGTTTGTCCACTGCCAGCCTCTATGAACCGCTTGTAACTGTCGAACTTGCTAGCACTCGCTAGGAGTATGGCCCTCATACCGCTGAAGGCCCCACCACCTCGCTCTGCGAGTTGTCGCCGCCACCGCACTGCCGCCTGTGCGAGCTGCTCCGACAGACTGCCAGGCTCTAGTCTCGGCAAAACCTTGGCATTGTCAGGATTACCCCACTCGTAGTTGAGTTCCTCCTACAGGAACACACTCATTTGGTGAGGAAATTTTATCTGGACTAACTTCACAAAATGCACTAATGTCCTCTAAAATGATAAATTTTGTTATGTAATAATAGGTACATTTCAAACAACTTAATCTGAAAATTGACAGGATTTTTACAATAAAAATGCAAACAAACCTCTATAATCATTATAAACCAAACCACAAACAAAAATATTTCTTTAATTACAATATGGAGGTAAAACTGTTTTCACATAATAAATCCATACAAATTACTGACTGCCAGAAATATAAATAACTGAAACATTTTTCTGACAAATTTGGAATCAATCTATGTCACAAAGAGCAGTGGACATCCAAATATTGCTTTCCACTTGTGTGTATCCTTATTGGAAAACAGCTATTTTGAACATGAATGTACTGGTCATAACCCCAAACTAGGATTACTAAGCAAAGCTGAGTCCACAAAAGTACAAACAATTCACTTCTTGACCACTCTCAGAGTGGGAAATCACTGTAGTGAATAGCTAACGACAACCTTTACTTAACTAAAGAGATGCTGAGGTTTCAAAGTGCTTCTGTTTCTAGATAAGGTCATAAGTGAATGTCTCCACCAAACGTCCTTGGTCCTAACGACCTTTAGTGAGAATTATGAGTTTAGCTTGATTTCACCTTCCGCTTTTTACAGTGTCGGAAATCTGACATTGTCACAAACTTGACTTCTGGAATCTGTAGCCCCATCCGTTTAAAGAGAACAAAAAAAAATTGACGTCAAAGTTCAAGATAAACTCTGCATCGTTTTGACATCGGAGACACTTAGACTACATGAAGTCTATCTGGTTTCCCAGCAGCCACCCAGCACAATCTAATTGAAAAGGTGAAACTCAAGTCAGAGTTTTCCGATTATCTTCCATAACTAACTACCTTGGTATTAATGTGTTTAACTCATCAGGCCACTTACTACTTACTTGTGGCCCTAACAGATGTCTCACAAAACTCTCATAGAATCAAGGTTATTGGCACAATGCAATAGTCGGCTGTGTTCCAAGTCTCTACTTTGAGATTCCATAACCATATACATCAATGATTGATTTAAACATAGCAATGTCTGTACTCTGACTCTCTAAACATCTGTATTTAAATCCAATTGTTAAACACTTCCAATTTTTACCAACTTTAAGATTATACATTTTTTTTACAAGGTTATATATTTTTCTTTCACAATAAATAAAATATTAAACAATTTGTAATTTAAACAATAATTTTACTGCTTTAACATTTAAACAAAAAAAAGAAAATCTTGAAAGAATTGTTACCTGCTAAATATATTTACTTTTAAGTTTTGTTTGCTGTACATTTTAATATCTTATAATAAACAAAATATTTTATTTCAAAGATCATTTCTTTACTAGTATATTTCCCCATACATGAAAATTTAATTCCAAGTAGGTCTCTAGTATCATAATAGAGAATAATTTCCATATGTTTTTGTTTGGCACCACTGACACTTGGATGGTCAAACAAAACAACTGCAAATAATGTTCTTATGTACGGTATAATGTGCTACAAATTGTGAAAAATCTATTTAGTTCTTTATTTCACTAAGAAGTAATGGCACACATTCCAACCACATCTGGGTTATGATTATAAATATAACAAATTTAGAAGTAACCCACTTATAATGGTCGGCCATGTTTAACTTGAAAATATCAAAGGCCATTCAATGTAGCCCGGCGGCAGACATACCAGACGTGATAATAACTCATCAGTCAGACAGAGAAAGATGCAACTCGAACTGTATTGTAAGATTGGCTAGGGTACAACGATTGTGAAATTGATGCCAAGCTAAAGAAGATTTTGGAAGCATGGTTTAACTCAAACACTACAGAACAGAGCAATAAAATAAATATCTTGAGGTACAAACACCAGTAATTATTAATTATGCTTGCAATATCAAGACTATACAAAAAAACCACAAGAGAGTGCAGTTGAGGGAGGAGCCTATTTTTGCCCGTGACCTTGGAGCGGCCAACGAGAACTGAGCGACGTTGCCAAACTTGTTCCCCGCTGTAACCACAAGCCGCGCGAGTCCAGCGTTCTTAAAATACTTAATCGTAACGCTCGAAAGAAATGTTAGAGCTGTCTTGAATTAATTAACTACGTATTACAAAATGTAATTTTTACGGTCATTTTAAAAAAAAGTACATCTCTGTAGCTTATTTCCATGTTTTAGTTAAATGGATTGGAATAAATTATTGAATTATATTACTCATATAACGAAGATCGTAGGATTAAAATCTTTAGCCGATAATATAAATTAAAAAAAAACATAAAAATACCGCAAAAACGTTAATTTCCCGTATTTAACAGTTAGATAATACCATTATCACTGATATATAATAAGGCATTAACATGTTTGCATAGTATATAATCATGTTATGCTAAATGGATTTTCAATTTGGTAAGAAAGTTATCAAATACATCTGAAAATATATGTTCTTTTCCATAAATATACTTATTCAGTATATAACGGTGGGAATTGTTGCCGCAACGGTTTTGTTACGCACTTCGGTTCTCATAAATGTATAACCATTTGAAAGCATTTTTTCCTACCTGGCTATTAATAGTCTTGAATCTGTGTTATGTAAAATTGTTTTCACACGTGGATGATTTAAATATTTAAACTGGCCATAGATTGAAAAATCATACAGCACAAGTATTTATATAATATGAATGTACTTTCTTATAAAATTCTAAAGTAACGGTTTTTTTATAACATCCAATGAAATTTGAACACAGTACATAATAGATGATGTTAGACGAGTGAAAATGTGGAGGAAACGGGTGAAATACCTGTAAACAAAAGCCGCACCAGCCAGCATTGGTGGCAATACCAGACGGATGAGTCATACTGTTTCCAAGAAACAGCCCCTCCCTCCTTCCGGTCTCTGACCGTCAGTCAGTGCCTATTGTAATAAGAAAACCAATGATGGTAGAAAGTTTTTTATTGGAACGAAATGATATTGTAGCGGCTCGTTAAAAATTTTTGAGATTTATGCAAGAGCTTAGAGAATCTGGTGATTGTTAGGCCCATATATTACCTCGATGAAACATGGGTTAATGAAACCATACTCGAAAATACATATGGCAGGATACGACTGAGTCCTGGTGGACTAAAGGTTCCTCTCGGCAAAGGTAGAAGATTAATAATTTGTCATGTCGGTTCGGCAAGATGGGTTTTTTGAAAGAATGTAAGTGGGTTTTTTTCGGTCTAAGACATCATCCCAGTTCGGACTATCACGATGGAATGAACGCTGAATCGTTTAGAAAATGGTTTAAAAAATTGCTATGCATTTTGGAAGAAGGCTCGATCATCGTTATGGACAATGCTCCATACCACTCAGTACTCGCCGAGAAAATTCCAAATTCATCGTGGAGAAAGGAAGAGATTCAAAATTGGCTGTCTCGAAAAAACATACAATACTGTATGAAAGAAACGAAACCAGAACTTATAATGAGGGTTCTCCCATATAAAACCCAACAAAAAAACTTATGAACTCGACGTATTAGCCAATGAAATGGGACATACAGTTTGTCAGGCTCCCTCCTTATCACTGCCAGTACAATCCCATTGAAATGGTATGGGCTCAAGTGAAGGGAGAGGTAGCACGTAATAATGAGACATTTAAAATAACCGACGTTGAGAAACTTGTTCATGGTGCTCTGGACAAAGTGACTAAAGAAGGCTGGCAATCAAGAGTTCAGCACGCAGAAGCCTTGCAGAAAGCTGATTTTGAAAAGGAATGTATCCGCACAAGTGTTGTAGAGCAAATAATTATAAACTTAGCAGACAATTCTAACACGAGTAGCAGTGAGGCAGAAAGTGAAAATGAAGAAAGACTCCGAGGTTTTGGCTACGATATTGCCGCCTGAGAGCGAATAAATAAATTATATACAAGTGCAAAAGGTAAGAATATTATTAAGTCAATCATGCTTTTTAACGTATTTCACTTTAAAATAGTAGGCCCCTAAAAGTTATTTAGTGGAAAATTTTGATTATTTCATAATTTAAAAATATAAATTGTTCGATAATTTTAAAATTGATTGTATTGTTATATTTTTTTAATTATTTCCAATCAAGCAAACACGTCATGCAGTGTCCAATATAAGCAACATGTATATTAATTTTGTGTGTGGTTTAGTAATCGATTAAAATCACTGAAACGATTGTTGTATCGTATGGAAATAAGCAAGTACTTTACTCCTGACTAACTGACGGGACGATTTGTTTGTTTTAAAACCGATGGTTAGTTTGTAATAACACTAATAAACTATACAAGTAATTTAAATTATAATATAGCAAACTGTCAACCAGCATTTTAAATATTGTTTTTTCAATTATACTGATAAGTTTTAAATGTTCAGTATCAGTGTTAGTTGTGACAGCGCAGCGGTTTATCAGCCACAATGCGCCAGCCGTGCCGGGCGGCAGCGGCAGTTGTGTGGCAACGTCGCGCAGGCCAGTCCATTCTATTGGTCGCCGCCAACTGCACTCTCTGGTGGTTCCTTGTATAGGAACATTAGCCACAACTGACCGGCATGTACTGCTTGTGCTGGACCATGAGATCTATGTACGAGGTGTGTAGTATCCACTTGCCAGCTGCCATACTACACAACAGCTTCTCACTGCGCAAAGGCTCGTCGACTATGAGATGAGTCGTCTCAGCGTCATAACGATCTGATGTTAACACCGTCTCTCCCAGCTGTCTCAGCTTCTCCTCATACTTCTCTTTCTCCTGCTCACAAAAAAGTATAAACTGAATTCAGTTTTGATGAAGCTATAGAGTTAGCTGACTATGCACTACGTTATGGTGTCATATATGCAACAAACTGGCGTCCCTTTTAACAGCCTTTCTCTCTTATTCAGGAGCCAAATCTTCTTTCTCACACCTTTGCTAAGTGCCCTATAAGGTGAGATTTTATCCAGCTATGTTTATCACTTTAAGAGTCACTCCAGAGACTCTTTAATAAAAATCTCTGTTAAAAATTTGTTTAAAAGTCTTTCTCTTGTCATTTTACACATCAATAACTACATTCAGCATTAATCACGGTAAACACAACAAATCGATTGGCAACATAATAACAACAGAATTGTATACAAATAGAATTAGAATCAGCTGATCACTTGGAACTACTGATTGAACACTGTCATGTGGTGGTAAATTGGAACTGAAAAAAAATAAACGAAATAGTAACTGCAATCTAGTGGTAACGACTACGTATTCAGGCAAGAGATTATTTATCATGAAACATTACTGTGAATACTATTTAGGCCGATAGTGCTTCCTGTGTGGCTATTGATATTACTGCAGGTGACACGTAACATGCTCCTGACTGCTGTGGGGTTACTAGTCAGTCAGAGCTAAAGACAATGACAGATACCAGTTCTTACAACATATTGTTTCTACTGTTGTAAAACTTTTTGTAAAAGATTACAAATGTTTTGTTATCCTTTAAAGCATCCAGCATAGAACAGCAGCATTTGAACGCCTCCCTTCTCAAGCTGGGATCAAATTCATTAACAATCTCCCTGAAACACTAAATTTAGAAACAAATCCAAAAAAAATTTAAAACCCAATTAAAACACTACCTGGTGTCTTGTGCTTTTTACTCAGTTGGCGAGTTCATGGAGCACACTTGGGATTGATATTCGCGGCGGTGTTGCAATCCTGGGGGTTGATCCCACGAATTATGAATTTTGTTTTTTTGTATGTGTATGAATGTGTGCCTGCGTGCAACTGTATGGAAAGTCAAGTGAATGGATTTAGTTTTTAAGACAAATACTGTAAAAAATTGGTATTATTGACTATTGCAATACAATGTAATATATATTGTCAACGCAATAAAATATATTCTATTCTATTCTATTGATCATTGGTGATGGACTTGAAACAAAGATCCTCTCCATGCCTTTCATTTATTCTATATCTTCTGTTCTTTCTTCCGTCATCACAATAAGATCTATATCTTTATTACTAAATTACTTCATAAGATACTATAATGTATTAAAAGTTTTCAGTTACAACTTTATATTGGGTGTCAAGGCATTTGCATCCAAATCATAGCATTCTTGAGCTAAATTAATTATGATATTTATATTAAACACAATCTTTTATATGGATAGATTACAGATATAGATATAGATTACTCCCATTACAGTTAATACAGTAGTCCTTTTTGCTTGTTATCTTTATAATATTTTCTGTATGCTATTGAGAGAATAAAATTGTGAAGTAGCTGAACAACAGAAGTTAAATATAATCTAAAACAACTATCAAATGGTGCATTACTACTTAAAATCAAAAGATTTGTTTACTTACAACAACACTAGACAGCGCAAACCTCCTCGGTCTATCAGCAGTTGAGGACTTATTCTGTATCTGCAAAAACATTACATATCATTACTATTTTAAATCTTAATTTTGATTTTTGATTGATTCCTGAAACCTATTTCAACTAAAAATTTTTTTCAAATCATCAATTTATTTAACCTGAATTAAATACTTCTGAGTTATTCAAAGTTAAGATATCACTTAAATACTTGATATTGAGGCAAATTCATAACCAATATCTTAAAAGTGTTATGTGTTTCTTTGCCTTCCCATATTTGTTTATTCGTAGTTCTCTTGGACACATCCACTCTGTCACAACACATTCCCACATTAAGTCATCCTTATTGCACAATATACATTCACAAATGAACTGTTGCATTGTCAACATACCTAAAAACTAGTGTAAGAATTAAATAAAATTCAATATGATAAATAAATACATAAATAGATGAATTACATACAGAACTATCTCAGACAAATATTTTTTTTGTCTAAGAGCAGTAAGTGTTTTGCTTGAAAAATAAATAAGCAACCTAATTTATAAGTTGTAGATTTTTATGACATGTGCATCACGGCATATGTTGTCATAACTAACTTTAAAAATTAAATAGGCACATTTTAATTGGAAATTTAAAAAAATCTTATATGAATTTTATGTAAAAAACTTAAAAACTAATTGGATTCATTTTTAGCCAGACAACAACGGAAACCAAACAAAGTTTCTTTTACCACAACAATCACATGCAAACAGATGTATTAACATAAAATAATTACATAATGCAGCTATGATGAGAAGGACTGAGTCAATGGAAATATTGAGTTTAGTTTAATTTAATTTTATCTTCTGCTTAGTGCATCATCTGAGATCTGAAACTGTCCCAGACTTGACCATGGTATCTGAGTTCACATCCGTCTGAAGGAATTCAGCAAGACTGAGAATGTAGAGCATCTTGGCAATACTACTTAATACTAACCGTGTTTTCAGTATTCAATATGTACTGTCAGCAACATGATGAGTTCTTAAATGTTTTGTGTTATATACTTTCAACATCAAAGTCACAAACTAGAAAAGAGCTCCGACTGGTTTACTCAGCAGACACCCATTGTAATCTCCCTGAATGTATGTCACTTCAGCAAGGAGACTGCTGCAAACATAATCTGTGACCTTCAGGTCACATTTCCAGATCACTGTCTAGCATTTCACTATCTTCAGAATCATCTAATTCAGGGCTGCCCAACCTACGGCCCGCGAGTCAGTTTTATGTGGCCCACCTTGTTGCCAAAACAACCAAATTTGTTTATTTGAAAGCATTTGAAATATTAAATAAATACAAATTTTGAGAACCAAGCAGTCCAGCCGATTTCACGTAGAACGAGCCGTATTCATTTGGTGGAGTATGAGTGTTCAACTCAAAGTAGTTGCAGACAGATTTCACTGACTACCGGCTGGCGAATAGAGCGCGCGTAAAGCACGGCACAGCGCGCAGTGCGGCGACGTAACCCCTACCCAACTCAAGGTCACCACTCGCCACGTAATTTGTATGTCATAGTATCCTAGTAGGATTAATTAAAATCAATTTATTGGTGACTTTTTTATTGTTCCCTCAGAATTAGAGCAAACATCCAAAAGTCTGGGTTTATATTTATTTCTACTAAAAGAACCTAAAAACATAATATATTATAAACCTTTACCTAACAACTAATAAATAATAAGAAATTACAACAATCAGGAAACAAGGGCCAAATAACCTTAAAACTCATATTTTGCACAAGATTTCTGGAATAAACCCCAGGCAATACGTTTTGTTTGGGGTTCCAAATCCCCTGGGATGTTGGCCCGCCTGGCCATAAAGGCTTTACAATGTGGCCCTTGGGTAAAAAAGGTTGGGCACTCCTGATCTAATTCATTCAAGTTATTAAATGAGAAGGTCTCTGTCATGATCAAATACCAATAAACACCTATCAATAACAGGAAAGTAACTACTGAAATGATAATACAGAGAAAGTATGACTGGAAACCAGTATTCAGGTTGCGTGCACTACCCAGCGCTACCGAATAAGTGTTACTTCGCTCGCCAGGACAGACAGGCAATACTAGTTTCCCAGTAGTGCCTCAGCAAATGTGTTAAACTCTGCCCAAACCAGATAATTTTGACTCAAATCAAATGTAGGAGGGGACTAAGTTGATAGTTTTGAGTTTACGTCAGTTATCTTGTGTCTGTATCAAAACCAAAAAGCTTTAAAACATTCTTGTGTTATGTAAGAGGTTAATTTTTGCAGATTATATTCTAAATAAACTAATTTCCAACACATTACACATACCTTGGCTCTCTCTGCAGACTCCACGGGGTCTTCCCAGTCTGTCACTGGTTGTGAATCTGTCACTAGCCCTACTGTCACTGTCAACACAAACAGAACATTCATTTACTGCTTTATTTAAAAATAATTTTTATACAAAGAGCTTACAAATTGCATATTATAACTTTAAAAAAATGATTCTTTTACTCAGAACAACGTTTCATATACAATTTTTACTTGTCTAAGAGCCGCAAGTGTGTGGCTTGAAAAATAAATAACCATCCAACAACAAATGTACTGTTTAAATTAAAAGTTATAGATTTTTATGACACGTGCATTATTATGGTAATATAATCATAACTAACTTCAAAATTACACACAACACAATTTTTAATTGGAAAATTTTAAAAGTAGTATATAAACTTTTATTTAAGTAACTTAAAAAATAATTTATACTTTTGAAATTTGAGATCTGGCTGAAAATTAATTGGACTCATTTTCTAGCCAGAAAACAACGAAGATCAAACAAAAAGATCCAATGCTACACTGCAGTGTTACATGAAAACTCCCTCTCCATCCCCACCAGTTGATTGTTCAGTGAGGCCGTGGCCTTCATTTGTGTTAGACAGATGCCTATCTGAAAAATGCTAAGAGTATTGAAAGAGCAATGAATTAATGAGAGCAGAGGCTCATTCTTCATTGAAATAAGTGTATGGTCTTGAAAGTTTTCTCACAAACTCAAGTTTTTGAGTGGTCTACAGCCTTTAGGTTGAAGATGCCTTAAGCTTACGGCAATCCTCAACACCAACAAAGAAGGAAAAGATTTTAAAAATTGAAGATTTAATCGGAAAAGAACGTCGATTGAGTATTAGTGTGGTTGCTGACATTGTAAGAATTAATAAAGACATAATCAGCATATTTTGCATGAACATTTTACAAGAGTTGTTTTTTTTAACCTCTGATCTCATGCCATGACGGCCAGCACGTGGCAGGTCCGCAGTGAGCGCAGTAGTGGATTGGGCATATCCTCGCTACATTTGTCACTGTGGAGTTCAAGTAACTAGTTTGCACTGAGATGCAGTCACATAAACATGGTCGCCTCTATTGATTCTCCTGATAAATGTGAGTTAAGGACTTTTATTCCTTTCCTGCAAGCAGAAGGAACTAGTGTAGCTGAAATCCATTGGAGAATGTGCCATGTTTACAGAGAAAGCATTGAGTGATGGTGTTGTACATGAGTGATGTAGAAAGCCAAAGATCTTGACGACATCCACAAAAATCACCAAATGGCTTCAACTTTGACATTTCTCATCAATTGATCCTTGATTTGTCATTCGACCATTTTTAAACTTTTGACCCAATTCACGCACATCATCCACTCCATTTTACTTTCTCTCTTATAAAGATTTTATGATAACAACTTGTTGATATGAGCACTTTTCCCAATATTTCTCCTCTATCTCTTATTAAAAAAATTCTTTTTATAGAGTTATGTTGCTAATAATGTAGTAGAAATAAGAAAGCAAATGTATATCAGAACAGTTTAGTAGCATACCTGGCTTGTCTGGCACTATTGGCTGGTGCACCAGCTCCCGCTGTGGCAAGGGTTGTTCCTCCGGTTTAGTGCCAGGAGTACTCAGCCTCTTGTGTAACTTTCCCAAAATCCTGTCCAACAAAGTCCGTGATCATAAATAAATTTATGTGTTGTTCAAAAGCTGAAAAAGTAACCAGACGTTTCTTGTCTGTGCCATAAATCCAAATAAAAGTTTGAAATGAATATGTAAATTTAAATATGTAAATAATGTAAATAAATGAAGATTGAATTTATTTACATAAAAAAAATTTAAGCCACATTTTAAATTTTACAATGAAAAATATTAAAAATTGTATTAATAATATTTCTGTACATTTATGTTACAAACACTATGTTTCAAGGCATGCACAAAAAACTTATAAACAGAAAAATTTTCTAATGTCTTAATAATGTCAAATAGGTTTATAACCAGCTTTTATACTATTTTCTCTGTATCTTTTTAGTCATAATTTACACTGATTTTCTGTGGCTTGTCATCTGTAGAACAGTAAAATAGTAAACACAATCGTCTGATTCTATTTTATATTTGTTAGTAATTAATCGCTAGACATGATATTTATGGTTTGCATGTGGTATTAGAAAGAAACGCTTAGCGATTGTGTAAACTGGTGCAAGAAATACATCTAAACACATCTTAAGTGAAGTTTTTGAAATAAATATCTATTATGATGAAAATTCTGGTAGTGATTGAAACGATTAGTAAGATAAATACTGTTTTGGCTTGTAGTGGTGCCAGGATATGGCACAGATATATTGTGAGTGTGATGTATTATGCACTCAAATTACTTTTGAGCCTTTTGCACCACTATAAGCTTCTAAATTGTATCCTTTATTTAGTTGGAAATGTATTATATAAACAATAATGTCAAATATTGATTTAACTCATATTGAATAAGTTATTAGCAGGCTAATTATTTTAACTTGTGTAAAAATGAAGAAAGTAATTTTGAAAATAGTGTCATTTTCTATTCTAAAGTATAGCCTATCTGCTCCAAAAATGACAAAAAAGAAGAATAAATCTCTCTTTGGGAACACGACTACTGTGAAAAAATCAACCTGTTAAAAAAATGTTAAAAGCAGACTATTTTTGATACTACAAGTGCCATCTTGTGGATTTTTAAATGAATTATTTTTTATGAACAATCATGATAAACAAAGAGTTGAATGTATTACAGACAGAAATACCACATTACTTACGTGGAAACTCTTTCGTTGGGAAGTGGTTTCTTGACCATCTGGGATTTTTCATCTAGCTGGAAACAAAATCTTCAATTCAAATAAAGGACAGTATTATAGCATCAATCATGAAAAAATTTGTAAGAGTGGACTTAGCTTATATCAATTTTATTTGTTCAAGTACATTTTGCTGTCAAAATAAAATAAGTTGGTATTTACCTCAGACTGGTTGTCACTTTTCGATTCTTTAACCAAGCTTGTGTTCTGAGGTTGTGGCGGTGGCATCTGTTAAACAAAAAAAGTTGCATTATTAATAAAAATAAAATTATAAATCCAGAAGTGAAATAAAGATATTTATATTGCATATAGTTAATTGATTTTCTAAAGTGTACATTTTTAGGAAAAATAAATTTTTTTAATATAAAAAAACAGATTTTCACGTATTGTTGAATATAACTGAAATTGCACATTGCTGGCTCCCTGTGTTATTAAAACTATGATACAATTGTGTTTATTCTGTGTTCCAATTTCTCATGACCTATACTTGAAGAAAATTGATTTTCTTTTGACATTAACAGGAAAAATAATAGTTTTAATATTAATTTTAAACTTCTCTCTTTCATATAATCGTACTTCAAATGACCCAAAAACATTAAAATTAAAACAATGAAATTGAAATACAAGAAATGTGTATACATAGTTTGAAATTTAAGTTTGAAATGATTTACTTTGTTTTATTACCAATCAACAGGAAATTCAACATAACCTAATACAGTTGAGATTTTGAATTGTCTATAGTAGTATCAATACTGTATTACTTAGTTAGGAAAATAATAAATTGAATACTATGCAGTGTTTAAATGATTAATTTTTTATTATAACATAAAATATAATTCCTAACCAATGTTGTGTAATTTCAGTGTTATAGTTTAATAAGCAATCAGGCTTGCTTACTGTGTGACACGTTGAGTTAAATATGAATTATTCTTCCAACTATAGGAAACTATACATTTTTGCTACTCATGGAATAAAGTACATGTGAACTGTAAGTCTTATAAATGGTTAAAATGACAAAGATAATCTTGTAAATGATAAAGTCATACATTTACTAAAGGATTTGATTTGAAATTCATCAATATCTTTTTAATATCACATTGAGTAATCTGTATGCAATGTCAGTCCAAATGCAAATTACTGCTCCTATAATAATAACAACAATACTTTCAAGTAGTAATGAAAAATCAGTAATACAAATACTACTTATAAAATTGTCTCAACTATTATATGTAAATATTTCTGTCTACACATATATTGTGCAATACAACATTTTAATTTTTTTTTTTTTCAAAATAAGATTTAAAATGTATGTAGAATTAAAAATGATAAATTAAGTTTATACAGAAATTAATAGAAAGAAACTTTTAAAAATTTTGAATTTATAATCATATTATTAAGTGATTATTTCTAAATATTTATCCTCAACAATGATAAAGAAATAGTAATCTTCATAAATAAATACAATTATAAGTATAATATTAAACCACAAACTTCTCAAAACAGAAGTGATTTTAAGTAGGTATTTTAATTGCAAAATTGTTTGTGTCAGGAAATATATTGTTCTAATGAATATTTTGTTAGTTATATTAACAACAAATTTTTAATTTATTTTAAAAACTCACATAAACTTTATACAGATAAACACCAGAGTTAACAGACACACAGACAAAAGTTGCGTCCATGCCGGCGAAGTGATGAAAGGATGAATGAATGAAAGAAGCACGAGCCAGAGATTGGTTGCATCACTTGAGGTAACCTAACCTCTCTGTCTCTATCTCTCTCTCTCACTCTCGCACACTAATGAACTACCAATACTACTTTCTGTCTCTCTCTCTCCCACAACACTGCTATTCCACAGATGAAGTAAGCACTAGATTTCCTCCTTTGTTTCCTTGTGGAAATACCATATTGTTACTATGAGAATAATGATTTATGAGCAAATTAAATTATCAAAAGTACTAAAATCTTTATACATACTTATATTTGACTTGAATTATGAACATAAGACACCAAGATACGTACATCCATACGTATTATAAGTTGAACATTAATGGAGGGTGATTATGAGGTATTTTACCAGCCAGTATTTACTGGTTGTTAGCGAGCATCATTAATAAATACCTCAATGATTGATGGCAACTAAGGGAGTTAGTTTCATGTAATTACATAGGAGTCCTTCATGTAATTACATAGGAGTCCTACAGTTTCTAGTCTTAGGCTGAAATTCAGCTTCTAATACCAAATCCCTTTAATTCATTTATCTGAACACCTTTACGAGAAGGATTGGCAGAATTAGTGTGAATTTCAGGGTACACAGAGAAATTTATTCCAACAGAATTCTACCACCCGTAGCTGGATTACAGGAAACAACTTTAAATTTTAACAATTTATTTTGTTCACTTTTAGTTGAGATACAAATTTTGTGCGCTTATTTCAGAATCCATGTACAACATAAAGCAATACTTTGTGTTACAGTATTGGTAGCAAATCCATTACTATTTGAATTTTACAAAAGTTTATTTTAACTAATTATCTGAAAAAATAAAACTTTGACATACAATAAACAGTTGTTTCTTTTAGGCTTGACAAGTCAACAGTTGCAATTTTTTTTTTAGTATGGCACCTTCATGACACTGAATTTTAATTTTATGATGATGAAAGATCTCAAAGACTGGTTGCACTATACCACCAAAAGCCCAAATCCATAGGAGGTTACAATGAACAAAGCCATATTAAGCTGTCATTAGAACCTGAATAGGACAATATTTGCCTAGAAACCTTAAAACATAAATACCTGATACTAATTTAGAGTACATTTGGTAAATGTGAATATTCCATATCAAAAATCAAAATGAATTCCAAGGAATTTCATGGAGTAGAGACTTCTATTAGCAAACACGATGGCACACTCATTCACGAAGTCTACCAAATGCAGATAAAAAATTAAGAACATTGAATTTTAGAGAATTTGTTATTAGATTGAGCCTACGCAAACATTGAATATACTTGTTGATTGCTACAAAGGCGTCTTGTTCTAACTTAAAGTTGTTCTTTTACTGAAGTAAAGAATTGTATTACCAGTTTACTGCACAATTCTTCTATAAAATAATGATTTGTATATCATCAATATAATCAGGAAGATACTTAGATCGAAAATGGTTCCTTGAGGATCTCTATAACTTATTTTAAATGCATTTGAAACATGATTTGAAATTGGGATGAATATAGATCTGTGACTTAGAAGTATATATATATGGAACTAAAAAATAGCCTCTGACACTGATAAAAAAAATCCTTTAGAAATAATGTGCTCCCAACCTTGGAAGCGCTTAAGGGTGTGCAACTTGAAGTCCTGAAATCACCAGCAGTTGGGGTGGCTCTGCCATACGACAATTTCCTCGGTTGGAAGTTCTCACAGTTTTGCTGGAAACATATAAAACATAAATACATTGCACTGAATCATAATAAAAACAGAATATACTTGTACAGTATAAAAGTAGATAAATTACTTATTTTAGTATTCTAAAATGGTTATGCATTTTTTATAACCAAGATGATGATAACAATTTATGATTTTCACTTTATTTGATTGTTAAGTAGAAGATAAATTATCAGAGTCCTAACTATACAAGCCATCAGCTTCATTTATTGATATTTAAAACAATATCAAAATATTATCTATGTGTACATACTCAAAATTAATCTCTTTAATTTTTTTGTTATACAAATATATTTTATTCTACAGATAACTGTAATATACTATTACTATTATACACTTTAAATAAATGGTTAAACTTAATTTGTATTCTGATTATAGTTAGAAATAACAAATAACTCAGTATGATATAAATGTGAACTTTAATGATGATAAATTAATTGGCATACAAGTTTGAATTTTGAAACAAGATGGAGGATACAATAATAATGGTAAATTTTTAAATACAGTTCTTAAATTTTAGGGCAGGGTGGTCGTGCTGGCTTAATGAAATAGAAATATTGGGTTTTTTTTTTAATAAAAGATATTGTAATTTTGAAAAATAATTTTGTTAAATTTTAATTATATCAATTTTGAATTATTAGCCAAATCGAATGTTCCTGGGTTTTATGTTCTTCCAATGAATCACTGTTAAACTTAAAAAAATTTTCTCACCCAATATCTGTCTTCTGCTTCTTTGTACTTCAGTGATAATAAGAATTTAATAAAGTAACCTTTCAAATACTGCTGAATAAATGTAATCAGTTTCTTTATTTAAAATAATAATCTTGCTTCACTTCTTCCAGATCCCTCTCCCCTCTTCACCTTTCAAATCTCTGCTCTCTTCACTCTTCAACAATCATCCCTGCACACTGTATCACTGACTTTAGTTCACTTTATAACTTTTGAATTTTGTATGTAATAAGGTGAATTTTGATTAATTTTGATATTGTTTAGTTTTGTATTTATTATTGTTTGTAGTTAAATTTGAGACAATTTATAAATAATTATTCCTTAATTATTATTACTAATAAATTTCTAAATTAAATTAGGCCTAAGTATTGAAATGAATGTGAGATGGGTGTATGAAATGAGTCATTACAATATCCCCTCAGAAATCATGTGAAATAAATGAACATGGTTTCGATACAATGACGAATGAATAGCAAATGATACATATAGATGTGTGATACTTAAAGAGAAGGATGAACCACATTAAATGAGTGAATTAATTGATGATCATACATACTATTTAATAAATTTAATTAACAAACAAACAATAGGGAAAAAGGAGAACAAAATTAAAATTAGGGTTAGGTAGTATTTAAGCTAAGCCAACGAACAAAGTTACAAGTTTCTTAGTATACAATAAACAAACAATAGAGAAACATTGGATTAATGGCAAATATTTAATCAATGTTAAAGGACATAGTTTTTTATTTTTGGAAATACACATTTAATGAATTGTGTACCGAATAGCGGTATACTTTCCACTAACAAATTATTATCCCCTCCTGATAGGAAAATGTTTATATAGTATTGATTAAAAGTGTCTATGTCACTGGGTGTATAGTTGCACTGTTTATTTGGGGAAATAGTATTAATTTCACGCACGTCCCAACGCGTCAACTTCAGTATCTTCTGTAGCGTTGTTGACCGAGTTTTTATATGGCTTCAAAGAGGATATATGATAAGGTCCATATACATGCTCTTTGGATAAATCAGAAATTTGGTAGGTCGATTTCCCGAGGATTTCTTGAATTATGAATGGTCTTTCGTACACTTCAAATAATTTTGATGTTTCACCAGCTATAGCTTTAGAAAGGTGATGGGACTTTACCAATACTTGGTCATTAATTTGGAGAGAAACTGGTTTTCTCTTTTCATTTATCTTATCAGATCTCTTCTTTCTACTTTCTTCAAGTTTACGCCTTGCAATCAGTAGTTTGTGTTCGATTGGTACTTCTTCAGCTAGAGGGTTTGATACATATTTTTTCCCAAAATCTGATATTTCTTGTTCCAAACTGTAGTTCGTTTGGTGTGAATCCAGTTGATTCATGGTAAATTTCATTAAGACATTCATTTATAACAGGTACATATTTCACCCATCTCTTATGATTCTGTGAACAATACATTCTGAGACGCTTTATTTCTCTAATTGGCCGTTCTGCCAAATTAAAACTGGGGTGATACACTGGACTGTATATTAATTGTATGCTGTGGGATTCAAATTTCCTGATCCATTCGTTACTTTTAAATTGGGTTCCGTTATCTGATTGAATTCGTTTAGGAAAACCGTAATTAGGAAAGTGATGGTGAAATAATTTATGTAATATACTTCTGGTTGTTGCTCTTTGCAGTGGATAAAGTTTAACGAATTTGGTAAATATGTCAATAACAATTAACATGTATTTTGTATTTCCTACACTAGTCGGTAAGGGACCTATGATGTCAACTGCTAACTGGTCATTCTTCTCTCTGCATTTAACTCCTTTGGCTTGACTGTTGAGTGGATGGTTGTTGATTTTGCAGCGCTGACATTTATCACATGATGATAACAGTTGCCTGATTGTTCGATGCATATTCTTGAAAATAAAATTTTCACGCAGTAACAGGAAACATTTTTTTGCACCGCAGTGTAGATAGTAGAGATGGCATTCTAGTATTAGTGGTTTAATTACTGATTCTGGGATGACTATAAGCCATTTGCCCTTAAAATTTTGTAGTAAAGTGTTGTCATATAAACGATAATTAGTATATAATTGTTGAAATTCATTTGTTTCCATAGGTGACTGTAAGATTTCTATAAGTGGTTGTAGTTTAGGGTCTTGATGTTGAAGCTGAGGTAAGTTTCGGAATTGATCTTGTAGATGTTGGTCGGGAATTCTCTCGATGTAATGAATAGATAACTCAGTGAGGTTGTTTGCATCGCTTGACATGTGTTGTGGGGATATACGACTGAGAGTGTCAGCAGTAATGTTGTCCGTCCCTTTGCAATGGATTATTTTAAAGTCGTACTCTTGTATAGCCAATATCCATCTTACTAATCTATTGTTTAGCAAACGGCAGGTTTTCAAAAAGGTTAAGGCGTGGTTATCTGTAATTACTGTTAACTTAACGCCCATAACAATGTATCGACACTTCTGTAGGCAGTGGATTATAGCCAATAATTCCTTTTCGGTTGTGGTGAAACGCTGTTCTGCTGGTTGTAATGTGCGTGATATGAACATAATTGCGGCTTTTTCGTTATTTTTTTTTATTTGATATAGATGTCCGCCAATTGCAAATTCAGACGCATCGGTCTGTAAGTAGAATTCTTTGGATGGATCGGGGTGTGTTAGAGTGTTGATTTTTATGAACAGCTGTTTAATTTTGTTGAATGTTGTATCATCATCTCTAGTCCAATTAAATTTAACCTTCTTTGACGTTAGTCGTAATAGTGGCTGGACTGTTTCAGAGAATTTATGAATAAATTTATTGTAATAATTGATACATCCGAGGAATGCTTTTAATTGTGTACGACTTCTGGGAGTTGGGAAGTTTAGAATTGGATCAATCTTACTGTTATCCATATGAAGACCTTCATTTGTTAGAGTAAAACCTAGGAATGGTACAGAATCTTTACAGAATTGAGATTTTTCAAAGTTTATTGTCATGTTGGCTTCTGCTAGCTTTTTGAATATGTATTCTAGGTGTTGTAGATGTGTATTGAAATCGGGGGAAATGATACATATGTCATCAACGTAAATTGCTGTGAAAGCTTCTATCTCATCATCAAACACGTTATCAAGAGCTCTTACTAGTGCAGCTTGGGAGGTAGAAATTCCAAATGGTGTGACTTTGTTCTGGTAGGTCTTGCCTCTAAATTGGAATGCGGTGTATTGACGCGAAGTTTTAGTAAGTGGGATTTGCCAATATGAAGCCGTTAAGTCTACACTGCTTATGAATTTTGCGTTTCTACATTTACTCAGAATTTCGCTAACACTGCAGTTACATTCGAAATCTGGTTTAATTATTGCGTTTACTTTGCGGGCATCTAAACACAATCGAATTTCTCCAGACTTTTTAATTACTGGGATGATAGCATTTACGTAGGTACTTTTGCTTCTCTCGATTATGTTAAGGTTCTCCATGCGTTGAATCTCAGCTTGTACAGCGTCTTGGTACGCTTGAGGTACTGGATAGGTTAATGATTTAAAATTTTTAGGATTTTCTATATTTAATTCGTGTTCATATTTAGTGCAACATCCGGGTTTGTCTGAGGAAACGTCCCTATATCGGTATAGTAGATTGATCAAACATTGTTTTTGTTCTTCATTTATGTAGTTATTAGGGATTAGAGTTTTCATTATATCTTCCACCAACATTTTATCTTTGGATGATATATTGTGTTGTGCATCAATGTAATCATTATTCTCATTATTAATCTTGTTATCTTCCCATTGTTTTATAGTGCCATACTCATTAAATGTTGACATTGAGTCATTAAAATCTTCCATAAGCATAACGGCTTGTTGAGTGGTGATTTCACATAAGTGCCCTTCATTTATTGCCATTACAAACTTCATTATAACATTTGTATTGTTTATTTTCATATTTATTGTATTATTATTAAAGTTTAGCTCTGCTTTCCATAATACTAGCATATCCATTCCTAAAATCACTGGTTTGACAAGATGCGATACTATAAGGAATTGTATGTGAGTAGTCTCATCAGCTACCGTGACAGGTACATATATGACTCTGTTGATTCGTTTTGAAATGTTTCCAATAGCAGTTTTAATGGTAGTATTGGCTAGGGGCAGTTCTTCAAATGGCTTTAATGATTGTTGGTTGTCCATAAACCAAGACTCTGACAAACAAGTAATAGATGATCCGGAATCAATTAAGGCATTAGTTTCTACATTATTAATTTTGATGTTAATTTCTGGACATCTTATTTGTATAGGATTAGTTATTAGTGGATGTTCTATTTTTTCCTCAAAAAGGAAATCTTTATCACATATTATGTTGTTAACTTGAAATTCACTACTAGGGTTATAGTTTGAAGAATAATTCTGATTTAAATATCCGAGGTCGTTATTTTCTAGCGCTGTAGTTTCGTATTTTATTTCTGGTGCGATGTTTCCTCGGTTCCGTTCTACAGCGCGCAGCCGTTTCCCGCCGCTGGAACGTCTTCGCTGCGGTCGTTGCTGGTACTAGAAGGTGGATTCCGAGCATTTTCTCCCTGCCGCACGATAGTGCATACTTGTGCCTGTTCTGTGGTGGGGTAATGTCTATCGTTTCCTGGGTAGTAGTGGGTATTCTGTCGATTTTGGTAGTGTTCTTTGTATGGTTGTGTCTTACTCTTGAATTCATTATCATTACGACTGTTGTATGGGTGGTAATAGTTCTTGTTATGTTGGTTTCGATCATTATAATGTTGATTTTGTCCGTGATATTGATTCCTTGGCTGATATGCTCTTTGTTCAATGTTATTATGTGGTATGACTGGGGATTGATGAGATTGGTGAGGTTTCTGGTGTATTGGCTTATAACCAGATGAATTGTGATTTTGGGATGAAATTATTTTGTTCCGTTTTGGGCCGTCTCGGATGTCTTCTCGTTGTAGTAATCGTTCGAACTCTTTAATGGTGTTAATGTTTTGAACGCTCCGGCTATCCTGAATAATTTGTTCAAACCGTTCCGATAAAATGGTGACGATTTCTTCTTCGGTTATTGGTGGGGTAATCGATTGTAGTGTGATAACACGCTCGGTGAAGTATTCAGCACGAGTCAATGTTCCATTATTCTTGTAATGTTCTGATTCTATTTTTGCACGTATGCCGCGTTGTACATCACGACTCCAATATTTCGTAGTAAATTCTTGTGCAAAATCCTCCCAGCTTTTAATATCGTGTTTTATTAATTGGAACCATCGTGACGCGTGACCTTCGAGACTACTTTCTAATATGTCAATGAGATGTTCAGTGTTAGATGTGTGTGTGAGTTGCACACGACCTATATTTTTTTCGTAATACCTTCTAATTTTTTGTAAAAATTCCATTGGACTGGTAGAACGTCCGTTGAATTTTGGCACTTGTCTGTCTACAGAATCTCCTCCGGTACAAATGACTTGCAATGGTTCACATGGTTTCGTCTCAATTTGAGATTTAGATTTTATATTTTCTAATTCACATTCATATTTATTAATACACTCGGCTAGATTGTTTATTCTATCATGATTGTTTTGGATTTGTGGTTGAATTTAATTTATAATGGTTTTGATTTGTATTTTATTTGTTTCCGCGTTTTCATGTCGTACTTGGTCTATAGCATTTTTTATTTCAAAAGCAATTTTATTTTCTAGAGTTTGATTTTTGTTTTGTACCGATTCTAATATCTTGGATTGTTGGTTATTCATCTGTTGGTTTACAAATGCCTTATGTTCTTCAAAACTATGATTTAATTCTCCTCTAATGCTGTCAGTGGATTCTTTAATTTTCAGGTCTATTTTTTCACGGAATTGATCTTGATTGTCCCTTATAGCGTTCAATTCATTTCTTAATTCAGTTTGATTATCCCGCAGTTCATTAATTTGTCCCTCGAGTGTCTCCTTACAAGTTTTGATTTCATGGCTAAGTTCGATTTTAGTTTTAGAAATACAATCCCTTATTGCGTTTAGGTTTTCGTTTAACTCAGATTTAGAGTTAATAAAATTTTCATTAAGTTGTTTTAAACCGTTCATGATAGCATGAAGAGCTGTCGATTGGGATTCGTCAGAGGTTTGTTTATTTGACCTGTCACTGCCAATGGCATCAACTGATTGAGTACAATGAGAATGTTCAACTACGTTTAGTGTGGGAGGCGCAGTAGCTCCATCTTCACGTTTCTGCAGGGAATCAGGGAAATTTGCCGCGTAGGTGTTGGTAGCACTGTTTTCATTCATCCGTGATTGGTTGTCGACCGCTGTGAGAATGTTGACTTGGTTAGCGCGAGGAATTGTGGGAGTTTGTTCTGCTTCTTCTCTCTGTCCGCTTTCGTCTTCGATACCGGGATTAATGGCGTCTTTGTTTACGTTTAGCACTTGGTTATTTTCCATATTATCTGTTGGGAATGGGTACCGCTTAGGGTATCTTAAATTAAAATCACGGGACATTAATTGCGATAAAAAAATAGAATAATATTACAGGACTAATGTATTGTTAATTAAATGTTTAATATAGTGAGTTATTAAATAATCTATAGCCTATTGACAGACAATATGAATAAATGACAACTAACTACGTACAGTACTTATGTCTAGGCTATTGTTACGATCTAGAAAATTGTCTCAAATCAAAGATTATAAATATTTCATTAAGCCACTACGTTGGACGCCAATTTTGTAATATAATATTACTATTATACACTTTAAATAAATGGTTAAACTTAATTTGTATTCTGATTATAGTTAGAAATAACAAATAACTCAGTATGATATAAATGTGAACTTTAATGATGATAAATTAATTGGCATACAAGTTTGAATTTTGAAACAAGATGGAGGATACAATAATAATGGTAAATTTTTAAATACAGTTCTTAAATTTTAGGGCAGGGTGGTCGTGCTGGCTTAATGAAATAGAAATATTGGGTATTTTTTTTTTAATAAAAGATATTGTAATTTTGAAAAATAATTTTGTTAAATTTTAATTATATTAATTTTGAATTATTAGCCAAATTGAATGTTCCTGGGTTTTATGTTCTTCCAATGAATCACTGTTAAACTTAAAAAAATTTTCTCACCCAATATCTGTCTTCTGCTTCTTTGTACTTCAGTGATAATAAGAATTTAATAAAGTAACCTTTCAAATACTGCTGAATAAATGTAATCAGTTTCTTTATTTAAAATAATAATCTTGCTTCACTTCTTCCAGATCCCTCTCCCCTCTTCACCTTTCAAATCTCTTCTCTCTTCACTCTTCAACAATCATCCCTGCACACTGTATCACTGACTTTAGTTCACTTTATAACTTTTGAATTTTGTATGTAATAAGGTGAATTTTGATTAATTTTGATATTGTTTAGTTTTGTATTTATTATTGTTTGTAGTTAAATTTGAGACAATTTATAAATAATTATTCCTTAATTATTATTACTAATAAATTTCTAAATTAAATTAGGCCTAAGTATTGAAATGAATGTGAGATGGGTGTATGAAATGAGTCATTACATAACATACATAAAACTTAGGATATTGTGTAATTCAACATTGTTAAGATTTTTCTAAAAACAAATACTTTTTCGGGAATAATTTTTTTACACAGTTCTTGTAAAAATGGCCATATTAACTTGAAATTTAAGTTTTATTATAACAACTACACCTTTAAAATAAATCAGATAGTGTAACAGGTTGTGATGTATATTGTTTTAGTCTATAAACCTGCTTTTAATTGTATAATTACACATATTTTCAAAAGGTTAATACCCTCTTTTTTGTATTTGTCTATAAATTACTGTATGCTATAAACTACTATCAATAAAATTGTAAAAAAGTAAGCCAAAGTTCATATTATTATTTAAGTATCAATTTTCCGAAGCTGTACAAAATTAACATTTATAATTTTAGCACATTTGGGGTACATCATGTAACCAACTCTAAGCAAATCATGAATGAGCAATTAGCACTCAAAGGTTTAAAATACTTTCATCTTGTATGTGTTTGCCTAATACACTTAATACTTGTTTTCATTGTTTATAATTCTCTATGACAATGGTTTGTTAAAGAACTAAGATCTTATTTTTCTTGTATTTTCTTTTTGCTTTGTATTTATGTGCTGTATATAATTTAAAATTGGACTAGTGAGTTATAATTGGTTAATCATACTGTTAATACCAATTCTGAAATAAAACACTTTGAAATCATTTTGAAATACCATTACATTGGTTTGGAATTTCCATTCAGTTATTATAACAATGATCATGTATCAAAGTCCCTCTATTTCTAGACCTAGAGATGGCGGAAGTGTAACCTCAGGTGATCTGGGAGTATGGAGTATACCTCTCAAAAGAATGAAAGGAGATCCTCTCTCCCAAAAAATGTTGAAAATATAAAGTTTCAAAACTGTGCTTTTGTACATTTTTGAGATACAAAGGAATGTTTCCTGTGTAAATAAAAAGTGCTTACTTTTTAGAGATAGGTACCGGAACACCATTCCAGTGGACTTTAAGTCAAGCGCCTGTTATTGGTGATCACAAAAATAATTTTGAAAATCAACCTATGTTTTTAATAGACTCTTCGACCCTTTCAAATATTAACTTTAAACTGTATTGTTACAGTAAAATCAAACGATTAGGAATTCAACAGTTTTTATTTTAATAAAAATCCCTATCTGTTACCTTGTATTGAAAATTTATATAAACTTCTAATGTGTATTCTAGACATAGAAATACATAATTTGGACTCTATAAAGCAAAATAGCAAAATTTCCAAAAATACACACTTGGTGTTCAACTGTATTTTTGTAGCTCTACTTGTTGTTTGTAACAAAATTCTACATATTCAAATTAAAATTTTCTTGTTCCTTTATTCATTTTCAGTAAAAATATCCCATTCCCCAAAAATTATCCGTGTCCTAGGTTAGAGATTAACCAGTCTAAGTAAAGGATATGACAAAAAAACTGTCCAATCCCTAATTAAAACACAGATTGAACTATCATTATACAAATTGTAATAAGTGAATTTTGAATATTTTGAACAGCTTCTACGTAGTGTCTAAAAGATAACATTATACTGTTATAAACAAAGAAATTATGTTTCAATCTAAATATCTTTGGATTCTAAATCAGCATTACAACTAAATATTTTTTTAATAGGTATACTCCTAATATTGATATTAAATAAAACAAACCTTTGAAGAGGACTGAGGTGTTGCATCCAACTTTTTTTTCTTTCCTGAAGCTGGAGTTTGTGTATTCCACAAATCTTGTCTCTAAAACAAAGAGCAAACAAATCCAAAGTAGTACAAGTTACATTCATCAGATTTACATAGCAGAACATCACCATAGAGATTCAAATAAGAAAATATGCAAAATATGTTTAATAACAATGAATACCTTGGTTATCTATGACATCTGCCTGTAACTGAGTCTTATTTATATTTATTATATTTTATCAGATATATTTTCCCCTGAATACAGGCCTATAAATAGAAGTGGAAGTAGAATGCATTTATTTCCTCAAAGTACAATAAAACCCTTGTACACTATTCCACAGGTTGCCACCATGACATTATATAGCGAATTAGAGCGCGAGGGTGTTGAATAATGCCTGGTCACAGACAACTGAATCAAACATATATGTTTAGCAAAACGCATATCATGCAGTTGAGTTTCTTAGTACATGTTTAAATCAATGTGGAGAGGATCAGTCTTCGTTGTCCTCGACCATCTTCAAGATCTGTGCAGCTTTTCGAGAGGGAATTCCTCGCTACGAGCTATGCGTACAACAGTACAATACCGAGAATTCACAGGTTGGGAAATGGTCTTCCTGCGCATATTGATTTGTTCAGCATGTCCGACACATCATTCAAGAGGGAGGTCACTAAATATCTTTCTGGCCACACATGAAACTCTGACAATGAACGTTATATTTTGCTTGCTGGTTTTGTTTTTTTTTTTTAACACTTTTGTTTATATTTAATGGCATCTAACTCTGCATGTATTGTCGCGTATTTTATATTTCGCTAAATAGAAATGGTTTCTTGTGAATGTTATATATTGCTTGCTGTTTTCCTTAACACTTTTGTTCATATATTATTATAATGGCATCAAAATTTGCATGTATTGTAGCATGTTTTATATTTTGCAAAATGGAAATGGTTTCTTGAGATATTTTTTTTATATATTAATGAACATAGGCTACGCTTATCTTTATTTTTTCTTTCGTATTGTATTTGCTCATATGCATATGTATGTCTCAGTAGTATATAAGTAACTCTATAATTTATACACTACTTTAATTAAGTTTTTTTTTACGGATCCACCTTCATGTTGCACTTGTTTATGAACTACATATATTGCTGTTGTAATTTTTCTTTTTATTCACGATGTTGATGTTATTTGGCACTTGTTTTGCTTATTTTTTGCTTTTGTTTGCTTTAGCATGTATGCATGTAAACTATTTATGTAAGTTGTTTTATCAAGCCTCTTGTATTTTCATAATACCTATATCAAATGTGAAATGGTGTATACCGTATGTAAATAAATAAATGTGTGGATTGTTCTAACAGTCATTTACAATGAATTATTTAATTGTATTAATTATTACATTATCAATATATTGCAACAAATAATAAAGAAATTGAAAAATACTACACAGAAAAAATATAACTAAACACCGTTACAACAATGATGTCTAAACAAAGACATTGTGAGGAGTTGTTGTGAATTGGATGAAAATACAAATGAGCTATTAAACTATTAAACAGTGTACTGAAGTGAAGATAAATTCAAATATGTATTTTCATATTAATTTCAAAGTGCTACATATAATTTAAATGGTTGGCAGAAAACCGCAAAAACAAAAAGTTCTGACAAATATAATTGCTGACAGTGTTAACCAGATTGTTTGTGTATTTAGCTTGCACTTACATATGTGCTGCATGTACACTATTTATCCACGATAGCCACAGTGAATCTGCTGACTTAATAACTGAAAAATTTAACATGTTATACACCATTATTACTTGCTATCTGCGTAATACAAGCAATGCTCGATAGATGATGTTTGGACACCATCCGAGCAGTATGTACCAAATACAGTGCTGCACATTTCAATCAAGTGTGTTAATAACAATTAAGTATTGAAGCTTTTGTAATATTTAAGAAAACTTGGTAAGATCTTAAAATTTAATTTATTTATAAAAATAAAATTCATTTTTTGATGTAATTTTTGAGACACATCAGGTTTGCTGCATAATTATGTAAAACAACTTTCACAACACCTTAGACCCCAAATAATCTTAATACTGGACCTTTTTATGCAGTAAAAAAACTCTTTCAAAGGACGATTTCAGCACGGTACCCCAAAATAACTTTCATACGCAAGAGTGAAAAATATGTAGTTGAAATACAAGAATCTGACTATTTCACTATTAACCCTTTAAGTGCTGAAAGCAAGAAAGCCTTTACCTCTTAATAAGGCTTACCTCTTGTACCTACTGGTGAGAATAGAGTAAGCAGTTATGACAAAGATATTTTCAAGTTTTTGTGCTACATAAAAAAATCAAGTCATGCTTGATGGCTATGATGACTCAGAAAGCTAAGTCTATTGACTAGCAAATATTGCGGCAACTAAACCTTTGAATGGAACATTTCAATAGAATCAACCCTTCCTACCATAGCTACGTTATGTGTAGAAAACTTGGTTGCTCCACCATGCTTAGAAATCGTGTCAGAACATCGTAGTGCACTCAGTTGTGTACCTGATGAGACAATGAGACTACCACTTCACCTATTTATAGGTGTTTCTGATGTCGAAACGATGTAAATGTTTCGTTTTGAGCTTCTTTGTTGTCAACTTTCTTTGGATCTCTTCGGACAAACATGACTACAGATTCCAGGAGTCAAGTCTGAGACAGCGTCAGATAGCAGACGCTGCAATGAAAGGAATGTGAACTGGAGCTAAACTCAAAATTCAATTGAATCAACCCTTCCTACCATAGCTACGTTATGTGTAGACCTAAACCTTTGTTAGGGGAGGAGGGGGAACAAACTCTTCAGTAACTCGTTGTGATGCTGCTTTGGTCACAAACACGTCATTGACAACAAAAAAAAAAAACTCCCATTATCAACGCAACAAATGTGATGTGGGATTGTGTCTTTCAATTAGTTTTAGTAAACAATGTTTGGATAATTTTGGCTGGGAATTGTAACAATATTCACAAAATACTGGATGGCGCAAAAAGGATGGTCGGATTTTAAATAGCTATAACTCCATCAGTCTTACAAATTAATTTTATTCAATTACGTAACTAAATGCTCCCAGGCACCCAATTACAAGAAATAACCTCCAAAATTCATGTACGGAAAATAACTTCCGGAAGATGGTGTCCTTCCTCGGTGATGCATTCCACAAGTCTTCCCTTGAAATTTTCCATCACTTTCACTACAGTTTCTTCTTGAATTGCCATAATTTCCGCACTGATTGCCTCCTTCAGATCAATTAAGTTTCGGGGCTTGTTTACGTAGACTTTTGACTTTAGGTATCCCCAAAGAAAAAAATCACAGGCTGAGAGGTCAGGTGATCTAGCGGGCCAGTGGACATCTCCAAAACGCGAGATGATGTGGTGGGGGAACATCCGCCTTAAGACACACATGGAGTCATTGGCTGTGTGGGCCGTGGCCCCATCCTGTTAAAACCAAATTCGATCTCGATTTACACGTAACTCTCGCAGTTTCTGCCCCCAAAAGCTACGTAGCATGTTAACGTAACATTCCGAGTTCACAGTGACTGTAGCGTTGTTCTCCTCAAAAAAATAAGGACCAACAATCCCCAATTTTGACATTCCACACCAGACTGTTACTTTAGCACTATGAAGAGGCTTTTGGTGCAATTCTCTGGGATTAGTTGCTGCCCAATACCTACAGTTTTGTTTGTTGACATAGCCGTCTAAATGGAAATGGGCTTCATCTGACATTAAAAGCACAACATCATTATTAGAGTACAAAATGTCCAACATTGTTTCACAAAATCGTCTTCGGTGCTCAAAATCACGATCATAGAGCTTTTGCGTGATCATAATTTTGTATGGGTGAAACTGTAACTCACGGCTTAAAATGCGCTGCAACGAACGACGGCTGAGGCCTAAAGTTTGGGCACGACGCCTGGTGGAACGACGCGGACTGTGAAGCACTGACGCTCTAATGCAGTCACCCAACGTGATATGGATCTGCGATCTGGAATGGATTCATCACGCGCTACACCAAAACGTTGTCGAAACAATCGTTGCACAGTAATAAAAGATTCATTATTTCTGAAAAACTGTTCCACAGCAAAAACACGATGCTCGACCGTCCACTGCGCCATCTCGTGGCAAACTGGGTGTAATGGCCGACTTGCAGACGGCCGGCAGTGGTCCCCCCTCCTCACCTTCCACTGGTACTACGCAGTTCAAATCCGACCATCCTTTTTGCGCCACCCAGTACTATTAAATGACTTTTACTCAAAGAGAAATGGTTATGGAAGTTGACCTAATTTTGGTGATACTCTCAGAGGTGGGAGACAACAGTGAAAATATGGAAGTGTGGGTTCAATAATTAAATTGAAAGAGGAGATCAGCACACCAACGAACCTACATGGTTGATGGACAATCCAGCAAATTAGTAATCTCTCCACTTCAGTAGAATTCTGTGGCCGGATAGACAAATATTTTACATTTTAACTATTGTGAATCATTAAAAAAGCTTTTTGCATAGTATGTTAATAGGACATCTAATAATTAATGTTCTCTCTAATGACAAATCAGATCATTAAGAATGCTCTCTCCTGATTAGGAGATGACTAGTAATTTCTACTTACCACTGTTTCTTCATTTAAATGGTTGGTAGCTTCAGTACTCTGCTCATTTTCCAAGTCCTGGCAACAAAAATTGATTATCAGTTAAATAAAGAGAAAGAATTTCAAAGTGAATAACAGTCATAATCTTGTGCTTTCTTATAGCTCCTGAAAACAATTAATACAACTTAGGTGATGTTATTACAAGATTTAGTAACTCTTCCTCAAACTGTTTCCATTAATGGAACAGTTTCTTTTAAAGGTAAATAAAAAAAAGTTAAAATTCTAAGTACTAATCACTTTATACCACCCACTTTATTAGTAATTCATTAGTAAATTTTTTTATGTTTCTTGTTCTTACAAGGAACAAAGTTTGAAACTGTATTACTCCCAGATTCAAACTGTCTTTTATTAAAAGGATAAAATGTTCTAGTAAAACTTGGAAGTATTACCTTTTCAGTTAAAATTCATCATTAAATGCTGATTAAAAATATTCTAATTTTGATATTAGCTAAGAATAAAAACACATCAATAAAATACATCAAGCACACAGTACTGATATATTTAATTACACATACGAATTACAAAAATAACTGTAAAATATAAAATTTAGGAATGAATTTAACATCCCATGAGTGGTAGAAAGGACAACTTTACTAACTTTGCCTTTAATAAAGCAATTTTCCACTTCTTTTATTCCCAAGTTAGCATTATTTATACAAAATTCAGGTAAAGAATCAATAATTGACTTTATGGACCGTAAAATCCAATAATAATATTATAAGTATTAAGTGAGGCTTTGGTCGGCCTTGGGCTGCAGCAGAGGGCACTGCAGAATTTGCATCCTGATTCAGGGGAATGCTCTACACATGATCTCTGATTAGATGCCACAAAGATTTTTCTTTGACAAACTCTGGACATTTCTTAAGCAAACAGTAATATAAAAAGTCTGTAATAAATTTAAATTTAAAAATACGAACAGATTACAAAAATCCCATCATAATTACCTCATTGGAGTTGGAAGGTTTTATGTTTTCGGACGAAGTCTCCAAAGCAGCAGCAAAGATTCTTCTTTTGATTTCAGATAGAGGCTGTAACAGAGCAAATTATTTCCTTTTTTATACTTTTAGTTTAAATGTGGAAACAAGGAAAGAAAGAAAGAATTACAAGATAACTTTATAATTTTGGCAACAGAAAAAGAAATGTTTGAGATAACTCGTTACCTAAACTTATAATTATAGAAATAAACATTTTCTGGAATTACTAAACATAGAATAGACTCATTTTGCATGAAAACTATAAACTAATTTGTTCTAATTATTGTGAAAAATAAAATAATTTATTTTTACTTTATACTAGGAGTTACACTTGGTTTCGCACAGAATTTTACACATCAAAGTCTGTACCCTGCTTAGTGTATTATAACAGAATCCTATAATATCTGTCAAGGGGAATTATGCGTATATCAGATAGACATTACTTTAGCATTCATGGTCAAGAAGATAACATTTTAATCTAATTGCGACTGACTATTGTATTATTTTGTGCATACAGGAGAATTTCTGGTTTAAATGATTATAATTTAAACATAAAAGTTAAAATTTAAATTTAAATTAAAATTGCCTTGTTGTCTCATTAATAATGATATATAAATATATAGGTCTGAGAAACCCTAGTTTGGTCAAAAAGCACCTACTTCTGGTCCTTATAATCTACTTATTGTGCTATATTTTAGTTTACTTTGCTGCCCCAATGAATAAAATATATACTACTATATACGAGGTAAATAAACAATCCAATGTAAATCATAATAAAAGTATTATTGCAAATGGAAAATTAATAACTAATCCTGTTACTGTAGGAAATACTTTTAATGATTTTTTTTGTGACAGCCGTTGACTTGCTAGTATTACGTAACATACCTCAGCTCAACTCTATTTATACCAATAGTGAGCACATGACCTGTGCTCGGCCATGTTTCAGATTTCAACCGGTGTCTGAGTATCAGTTAAAAACAATTGTTTTGTCATTTAAAACTAAGTTTTCTGTGAGGCACGATGATATACCAATTGATATTGTGAAAAAATCTGTTAACTTTATTTTAAAACCTCTTGTCCATGTAATCAATTCTTCTTTAATTTCAGGAATATTTCCTGATATTTTAAAAGTTGCCAAAGTGATTCCTCTCTTTAAAAAAGGTAATGTGACTGATCCAGCATGCTATAGGCCAGTGTCATTGCTCCCAATTTTTTCTAAAATATTCGAAAAAGTGGTTTATGATCAGCTTTTAAAACACCTAGAGTCTAATGAACTGTTGGACAAACAACAACATGGCTTTCGTCGTGGAAAATCAACAATAACGGCCGGTATAGAATTTATCCAGTCCATTATTGACTCAGTTGATAAAAGAGAAAAAGTGATTGGGATATTTTTAGATCTTACCAGAGCATTTGATAGTGTCAGTCATGTAAAGTTAATAAGGAAATTAAACCGCTTCGGTATATATGGAAAGGAGCAAACGTGGTTTGATTCCTATTTAACAAATAGAAAACAATATGTAGAAATAGAAGAAACCATTTTTCACAATAAAAATCATTATGTGAGGGCACATAGATCACAGCTGCAGACACTACGGCATGGTGTGCCCCAGGGGTCTATCCTGGGTCCTCTATTGTTTTTATGTTATATAGAAGGTTTGCCAGGGGTGATGGAGGGGTTGGATGGTGGCGTGTGTCTGTATGCTGATGATTCAAATGTTTTGTTTTCTGGTCAGAAGCTTGAGAATATTGAAATCTCGTCATATATTGGTCTAAGTAGGATTAAGGATTTTTTTTACAAAAATAATCTTTTATTAAATTCAGATAAATCTAATTATATTTCTTTTTCTACAAAGCAATCCAGATCAAATTTAAACTGTGACATTTTTCTAGACAATGACAGACTTAAACAAGTAGACCACACAAAGTTTTTAGGACTTATAATAGATAAAAATTTAGCTTGGGATAAACATGTAGATCATGTTACTAAGAAGATGTCTACTGGTCTATATGCACTGCGACAAATGGCAAAAAT
Source organism: Homalodisca vitripennis (assembly GCF_021130785.1). Taxonomy (NCBI): domain Eukaryota; kingdom Metazoa; phylum Arthropoda; class Insecta; order Hemiptera; family Cicadellidae; genus Homalodisca; species Homalodisca vitripennis. The sequence goes on from NW_025786384.1 coordinate 58,903, forward strand.
TAGTAATTTACATACACTTAAATTAATATATTTCTCTTTGATCCATTCACATTTAGCTTACGGAATAAGGATTTATGGAGCAACAACAATAAGTAATTTAGATAGGCTTTTGGTCCTACAAAAAAAATCTTTGAGAATCATGAAAAATTTAAGATATACAGATTTTGTTAAACATATTTTTTCTGAACTTGGAATTCTGACAGTATATGGTTTATACATATTTGAATCAATAATTTATGTAAAACAGTTTTTTGATCCGATACTACAAACCAATAAACATACATATAATACCCGTTTTAATAGACATGTCGATCAACACAATCTTGAATTTTACAAAAAGAAAACATATTACAGACGTGTTAGATATCTACATAATTTACCAACAAAATTTATAATGGAAACAAATCTGTTAAAATTTAAAAAAGAAGTCAAAGATTATTTAACTAATTTGTTTCTATATTCTTTTGAGGAATATTTCAATACAAAAACCAATTAATTCATTTAAAGAAGAATTGAAGATAAATTGTTAAGATGTTACGATTGTATTTTTTTTACTTATATTTTAAAATTAATATTAGTATTTAGTTTCATTGTAGTGACGCTATTCTTTGTACCTTGTACATATTACAGAATAAAGTAGTTTGACTATTGACTACGCAGGCTTGAGAAGACTACTTTGGTCCAAAAAAAATCAACATACAACACTTGAAATCTACTTTTGGTGTAAGGGAATGAATGAAAATCCCTTATAAGTTCATGTAACATTTCAAAATAATGGTCTATAACAGGTTTTGCATGACGGAAGTCTTGTTGTTTGTCAGACTGTAGTCTGGGAAGGAATGATTCGTTGGGGTATGTTGGAGTCTATTCATGTTTTTAAACCATTAAAAATCTCATTATAGCATAATGTTAACCCTCTCCCACTCGTATTGTTTCCAGGTGCTCACGGTGGAATTCTAACCTCAATTAATTCGCTCTGCCGGTCGTGCTCGGTCAAAATACGCGGCGCCTCAACTTACACACGTTCTGTCATTGTAATTAACTATAATTATATATATATTAATTATTTTACTATATATTGGTTCAATGAAGTTGATTGTACGAAAACAGGGAGGGGGCACATGGACAGCTGGGCGCCGGTGTTGAATCGTCGCAATCACTACTAATAACGAAATCGATTTCACTGTCACGAAGTGTATGGCTACAACCCACTATTGTTTCCGCTATTTTTTAGGACTAAGTGCGGGGACAAACTGTCCTCTTCCCTCAGGAAGAAAAAAAAAAATTTTCCGCACAACTAATATAAATAGCAAAATAATGGAAAAAATCTACTGTAAAAGTAAAGTAAATGGTCTCCTGATAGCAAACAACCCGTAGTAGTACAAAATATTGCTACTCGAGAGCAGCACTTATCAGCTCTAGTGGGTAAAGCAGTGCGTGCCGATCTGTAGCGTATAAGCTGCAGTGGCTATGTGGTGGTCGTGCGAACGGGAGAGGGTTAATGAAGCCAACCAGTTTCGATTACCTTATGTGCAAACATTCACAGCTTTGTTCAATAAGATGGGTTATACAGTGTATAAAATGGTATGTTTAATGCATTATATGTAGTAAAAATTAGACAGCAAAGTCAAAGTCAAAGTGTTAATTTGTCAATCAACAATAAAATACATTGCATGACAAAGGTCAATATACATTTAATAACAAGAACAACAATGTAACTTAATTACTTAATATTGGATATCAAATAATCTCTAACAGAGTAATACTCTCTATCAATTAAAAAACACTTAAGTTTAGATCTGAATTTAGGTACCACTTCTTCGGATCTCAATTCTAACGAGAGATGGTTAAATAATTTAACTGAAGAGTAATACATCTGTCTTTCAAAAAATGATGTACGGTGCTTTGGAGTTGGCAAACGGAAAGATTTTCTTAAGTTGTAATATTTAGATAGATCAGAGGTAAAAATATGCATGTTTTTCCTTAGGAAGGTTAAGGTCTCAAGGATGTATAGGCACGGGAATGTAAGTACTTTGTTGGTTCAGAAGTACCCCGTACATGATTGGTTTCTAGCTAATCCCAACACAATCCTGAGAGTTTTCTTTTGAAGCCGAAAAATGTATTGTGTCCTGGTATTTTCAGACCCCCAAATAGGCAGTCCGTAGGTAAGGTGTGGGTAAATACATCCATAATATCCAGCCAAAAGAATATCTCTATTAGCAAAATGGGACAGTCGACGCAATACAAAGATTCCGCTGCCCAATTTGCTACATACACTGTCAATATGAAGACAAAATTTCAGGCTAGAATCTAAAGTCAAGCCCAGAAAATGTGTGTACTCTGACGATTCAATAACAGAATTCTCAATAATAATGGACGAACCACTATCACAGCTCGTAGGAGCTCTAATATGAAAATCGAGAAAAGTTGTTTTTGCAGTGTTCACAGTAAGATGATTATCCTCCAGCCATTGAAGCAGACAACTACCCTGTATGAACATATCACACTCCAGGTTTTCTCTAACTTCGTGTGACATATTGACAGACGTATCGTCCGCAGAGACACAAATTACCTATACCTACACTAGACGAGATGTCATTGACAAATAACAGAAATAGGATGGGGCCAAGGACAGAGCCCTGGGGCACGCCTGATTTTACTGTTTCTACAGAGGATAATCGATAACTCAAGCAACCAGAATCGTTAACAAATGGAATTTCAACCATCTGGCTTCGGCCCAACAAAAATGAAGAGACCCAGTCAAATGAGCTTCCCCTTATTCCAAGGTTATAAAGTTTACACAATAAGAGCTTATGATTAACAACATCGAACGCTTTGTGAAGGTCCAAGAAAATGCCAAAGGTATGCTGACGCTTATCCAAAGCCACGGAAACACGATTAATGAAGTCAAACACGGCATCAAGTGTTGAGAAACCCTTTCTGAAGCCAAATTGTTTTTCAAAAAATACATTGTTTTGGGACAAAAAAGATAGTAAACGAATGAGGTACAACTTCTCTAAGACTTTGGAAAAAGTTGATAAGACAGATATTGGCCTGTAGTTTTCCATGTCAAGCGGGCTTCCTTTTTTTAGTAATGGTTTAACTACTGCTTGCTTTAGAATGCATGGGAAAACACCACTTTCGAAGGTAGCGTTCGCTATGTGGGCCAAGGGCAAAGCCAATTGCTCAGCCAGGTCTTTAAGAAGATTAGAAGAAATACCATCAGATCCTACGGAATGGCCAGGCTTTAAGGATCTTATTACTGAGGTCACTTCCTGGACACTTGTTGGTTTCCGAAATAACGATGGTACAATTGTCCACATCACATGGCTCATGCCGCGTGGCTCCAAAGAACTACCTCTAAGACGGTCGCCTATTACAGAGAAAAAGGAATTAAACCGACATGAAATTTCCAAAGGATCAACCATCAAGGAACCAGCCTCATTCTTTATGGAGAAATTCGTGAAAGACTTACATTTTTTGTTAGGCTGAATGTCTCTAATGATTTCCCAAACGGCCTTGTTTTTATTCTGGGCCTTTGTGATGTGATTGAAAACCAATCCAGACTTGGCAGAGTGAATGCTGGTCCGAAACTGTCTCTTAAGATCTCGGTAAGATTTGCGCAAGGGGCGTTCAGAACCAAGATGTTTAGTCAGGGAGTACATAGCAAGGACCTTCTCCTGAAGCTCAAGTAAATCTTTATTGAGAGCTATCTTAGTAATGGATTTGGTCTTGCGATATTTTGTTCTCTTTATAGGAGCAATAAGATTCAAATAATAGGACAAAGTAGAAAGAAAGAGCGAGAACTTTGAATTAACATCCCATGCACAAAAAACATCATCCCACATTTCCTTAGCCAATACGAATCTTAATAGATGGATGCTACTCCTTGTGATCTGACGTTTGAGTTGAGATCTCGGGACATTTATCACGGAAGACATGTCAACCTTTAAATCTGCAACCTGAGACTGCCGTGATCAGAGACTGCCGTTATGACTACTTGAGTGTCCAGTTCACATGGACTGATGTTCGTAAAGATGTTATCAATTCGTGTCATAGACCCATTAAACTCCCTGGTATGGGATTTTATAGTGTCTCTAAACCCAAATGAAGACATGAGTTGAGACAGTCGTTTGGCAGCTACGTTTTCAGTTGACATATCAATATTGAAATCGCCCGCTATAATAACTCTAAAGCTGGGTTTCAAAACAGATTCAAGACATTCAGTCAAAGAATTAAAAAACTGTTCAATATTGCCAAGGTCAGAAAGTGGGGGTCTATAAACAGTAAGAACCAAACACTGGGAACCACTGAGCTCCACTGTAATACAAGCAAGTTCACAAGTGCCCTCAATGTAAAATCCCGAAACCTCAACAGCACGACATTTTTTTTAGACTCTCGTGAGCCAGGATGCACACTCCGCCTCGTCCCTTTGCGGGCCTACAGTAACCGGACACAACCCCAAACCCAGACAACACAAAAACATTCATCTCACACTCTTTTAGAAAATGTTCTGAGAAACATAAATCTGGGGCGAAAGCAAATCCACCATAACCTCCACCTGAGACAATTTAGGCACAACACCCTGCACGTTCTGATGCACCAGCCTAAGAGAGCCGCCATTTGCACCCCCAGCGTCCCGTTTCCCGAAGAAGCTTCGGAACGCATGGGAGAAGGAGCATGGGAAAGCGCAGGGGAGGGCCCACGGAAGGACACGACAGGAACAGGCGCCTCAGGGATCAAGGTGTCATTTGATGGGCAGGACTCCACTGTATCAGAATGTGAGGATTGTGGAATAGGTTTTAGTAACGTTGATAGCATAATGCGTCCCAATTTAAAATTACCACTCCCATTTAGATGTCTTCCATCTTTTGCAAGATGGTACCTACATATACAATTGTACAGGTCAATAAATTCAACATTAAAGTTGTTGCACATTAAATACAATTGTTCATTCAGGTAATCTAGAGCTGAGTCGTTAATATCACGTCTCAAGGCGCTGTTTAAAATTACCCTAGCATTAGGAAATTCTGTCTTACATGTATACAATAGCTCAGCCATCCTGTGCAAAACCTCTTTTTTGCCACAACCACCGTCATACCCAGGCCCCCCATCATAGCCTACAGGCACGTCATTTGTGCCGACATGTAAATAGATAACTGGTGGTTGAACCTATAGAGATATAATGACCTATATAATCATTCAGTTTTTTCCTGATATTTACAATTTTTGCACCAGGATTAATATCAACAGTTGCTCCACTATGGGCGCATTGTTTACTAGAATGCCTAAGTAATGAATCTCCGATTACAAGGCAACCCCTTAAGGCAGATTTATGATTTTTAGCACTTTTTACAATATTAGGACTACGATCAACATATACAGAACCTCTATTACTATATACAATATTTACATCTTTTTTCATATTTACATTACTGTCCGGGAGTGCCGGATCCAAAACATCCTTACTGAAACGTTTCCGATAAGGTTGCCCCTTAGAAGTATTTGCCTCTTTACAGACAGACAGCTGCCCTTCATTGCTTTTTACAACCTGAGACCCTCCAGAATTATAACAATGACCATTCCTTTGTAGGCTCGTCTTCCACACCCCAGACAAGGTGTTCACAGACCCACTGTCATGATCATGCTCAGATTTGCACGACGCAAGTTTAGAGTATTTATTTTTAATTTCAATAGTGTAACTGGATGAAACTTTGTTTGTTTTGAATTTTGACTTACTTTTTCGTTTGGGTTTCACAATATACCATTCATTACTTTGTTGTTTCTTAACTAATTTTATAACATTAGGTCTGGAAACACCGCCGGGGCCCGGAGACGCCGACTTGCTAATATCTGATAAACAACAAGATGAGTTAGAAACGCTCAAATCTGACAATATCTGCAATTCACTCGAATTACTTACAACAGACTTATTGTTAAACATGTCGTACCACTCCAAGAAGGGTTTTTTGACATTTGAAAGACAGTAGTAGTGAAGTATGAGTTTGATGTTGACTAACACATTTTACCCACATTCAAAACCATTGTTCTGCTGAGGACAGTCCACCTCCAACACATTATTCTCAAGAATACCAAGATTCTCAGCCAGAGTAAGTGCAGAACTATGATTCAGACCAGAGATGGAGTCTAAGTGGTAAGCTTGGGAATTAGCCCTGTCAAGTAATATTAGAGACCAATGGGTTCCCGCATTTGCTACGTCTTTGTCAGTACTATTATTAACGCAAAAGAATACAAAGGTACAAGAAAAAAATTTAGAATTAACCAAAGTGTCAGCTACAGATTCGGGAGTACCCATTTTCAACAGTTGCGTAGTGGCTGTGTCAAATATAAGAATGTTGTTATACATTTCAGAGGAAGTGGTCCATGATTGAATGTAGGCGTTAATTGATTCTTCCTCTACCCATTTATCAATAGGAGACGCCATAGCGTTCGTATCAATCAGCTTAACCAACTGGTCATTACCTACATCTAACTTATAACTAAGACCTTGGATAGTACATAATTGAGTGTCTTTAAGATCTTCTAAGTTCTTAACTATTGTACTTGAGGAATTTAGTTTATCACACAATCTATTCACTTCCGTTGTCAGGGCAGATACACGAGAATCGCTTTCTCTAAGAGCCTCGGTGAGATTCAAAACACGTTTGTTAAGGTTACGTATTTCGGTTTCGGCCTCATCCTGAAGGGCGAAAGAGTTGTTTAGTGCTGATCTTCTCTGCTCCTTTTCAAGATCAAGTTTGGAAGATAAAAGTCTGATCTACGAGTTGGAAGACTGCAGTTCCATTAGCCGAACATCGCACACCGAACGCAACTTGTCCATTTTGTCAACAAGCACCGCTATTTGTGCGTGTAAATGTTCAAATGAAAAATTAGGATATGCAGAGGAGTACTCTGCACATCACTTTCAAAATCAAAGTTTTGAAAAACAGTTTCAGATTCACAAATCATATTTAGAGTATTCAACAAAAAAAATTATAATTTATTTTTTAAATACACACATAAAACAAAATTTATTCCTCTAGGGTGATATCAGTCTTGCTTCAGTCACTCACTGTACAATACAGTACAGTACTATATTTGTGAACCAAGATACAAAGAGTTCCAAATAAATCTGAAAGAAATGTAGACAACAGTGATTGCCTACAATTATCAGGTATACTAGCTCTGCAGTACATAAGAAGGTAAAAATTGCATACAAGAAAAAAGCAGGGGCATCGGAATTCCGGTGCTGGCGGTACGTAGGTCGTCGCGCCGCGCCGACCGGCTGGCTGCGGGAATAGTCCTGTCAACAGGGAAACTTGGTGCCTGGCGTTGTCAAACCTGGGATTGATGTGCGCATGAGCAAACCCAGTAAAAGCGAACGTGACCTTCCTCAAATACTGTTATCAGTGGTCTTGACAAAGTACGAGTCGGATTTTATTTCTAGACACAGGGAAAACTCACGCATCCGCAGTTCTGGTTACTCTCTACCGGAAAAACCTGTCCACATAACTGAACTCCCTCGCTACTTTGAAACTACGACATCCGCACTAATACATGTAAAATAATGTTAATTTTGCAGAGCACTTTACTTTTACTAATCAACGTGTAGGACAGGCCTACCAATCCTCAATCTTGTCTTTGCAATCTAAATCTTGTGCTAGTAACTTGAACATGAGTTCATCCATCTTTAAATTTTAATTCCATTTGCGTTTAAACTCTCATCACTCATCAAGTTTTTCCTGTATATCAGCTGTGTAAAATATGTCCATTAAACTGCTCAAAAAAAGTTTTTGAAACACTTTCAGTGCTCCCAGCGACTAAATCATTAAATATGTTAAAACAACACCAAGAATAAAATACCTTAGTATTGAATTTTAAACCAAAACCCTCCGAAAAAATTTGAGATTCATACGAAAACTTAAAGTTGACCGCATTATTGGAAAATATTGGTTGAATATAAAAATTTTAACTACGTAATTTTAATAAACATAAAAAAGAAGGTAAAGTTCCCAAATTCAATTTTGCTGTAAAATTAATATTTTCTGAGATCCCATGGTGACCACTTTGAGTTGATCACTGTATAAACAACCAAAACCAAGATTCCATCATTACACAGACAAGTGAATTACAAATTTATCCAAACACCACTTGTAACAGTTGACAATAAACTATGTTCAGAAAAGAAAGGCACTACCTACACAATACTTACATACATAAGAATTAAAATTTCTATTGAAACTAATTATACAGATTTGCTTACTGTACTGAGCCTTTTAGAGTTTTTCTTTTGGACAGGAGAAGTTGGCTTCATGTCAGGAAATTGGTCTATGAACCTCTTCCATCCCTTCTTTACTTCTGCAGTGGGAGTCTCAAAAACCTGCATAAAGTTAAAATTTGCTTCAATTTAACAACGTATTATTGTGCCATCTTGATTTTTAAAGAGCACATTTTAATACCAAAAGAAGAATACTAGGGACTAAAGAATCATAATTTATTAAAAGAAAGCAACCAATCCTAAACTATTTAGAAATACACCTTAAGCATGTACAAAAGTGAATTTTAATATTGTGATCATTATTCTTGACTGTATATATTTTATATTGTTTACAAAACAGAATAATTTATAAAACTATTCTGAGCATATGCACTTTTTTGTTTGTTCACTTAGGAGAAGCTGCGAAAACTACTCATTGCACGTAGTCCTTCAACTTCTGTGCTTGTTTCCAGAGTGAGTAAGGTTGGTGGGGGGGGGGGGGGCTGCCTCCTGTTGGAAATCTCTTGAGTATGTATATGTATATAGGCCGGTATCGACAGTGCGAGGCTGCTAGCTGCGAATGCCTCGTGCCATCTGCCTCAGGGTGAGCTCTTCAGCTAGCAGCTGTTTTTAACAACGAATGCTCACTGCGAGCACGCGAACCACCCGCATTCGTAGTGAAGACAGTCGGGACAATGTTTTTTTTTCCTAGAAATGCGCAATTTGCTGCCGCTGCTTTTATTGTGATGGCGACGATTAGCAGGAAAAAACAACAGAAAAAGCGACGTAAACCCCGTGGGTGGGTCAAAAAATTTATCGAAATCGGTTATAATATTGACTGCGATATTTAGCACCACAAGTCTTCTCTCTTGTTTTTATTATAATATTCAGGGTGTTTCGAGTCCCACAGTAAACGTTTGGTTTCATAACACTTCACTAATTGTCTGATCATTTCATGATTATATATGATGACAGTTTCGTTGTAGAGGTTTGTTGGTTTGCAGTGCAGAATTGTGTCTTGTACGGTGCGAGGCAGACAGCGCAGGTATCCACTTGACGCACAAATCGGAGCGAGGCACCTTTGAGCACTGCTCTAAAACCGACAAGCACACGGCTCGCCTCACATTGTGTAAAGCGAACGCCTCATAGCGAGTAACCCCGGTATCCACAGTCCGAGGCAAAGCCGAGCATTCGCCAAGAGGCATTTGCAGCGAGCAGCCTCGCACTGTCGATACCGGCCTTATATATACAAGGTTGCTATTAAATAACGAGACTGACACTGCTGCAGATCAAGAAGGCATGTGTAAACGGCCATTAATCAACAGCTGTTTAGAGTGAACCTTTCTCTTTATACAGAAGGAAACAGTATAGACAAGAAGAGGTAAATGGTAAATTTGAAATTACCCAGTTGAGAAATCGTTATCCAGGTTACCAGAGGCGCTGTGGGACAAAGTTTACAACCCAGATTTCTGGCCAGTTGGCGTTTTTGTGAATCAATTCCGTTTCCCACGCAGGAGTTATAGATAAATATTAACTGAATCTAGAAACCGTAATGATCAACATGTATTAATAAGTGGTTTAACCCTTACCTTAATCATGTAAGAAGTTTAGTTCTATTGCTTTATGATAAATCCAAAGAAGATATTACATATATATTAAAGTATAATACACTAAAAACTTATTAAAAACAGCAAATCAAAATTAGCTAAAATTTCAAGCCAATAAAAAATGTATCATGGAGGCTAATAACAGATGTAAAGCAGTCTGGAGTATCATAAATCTTGAATGTGGTCGCAAAAGTCTGTCACCAGATACACTAAATAAATATTTTGTAAATATAGGTAGTAATAACTTAAATGTAAACAAACCTAATTTAAGTTACGTAGATGTCTTTCCTTTCCACTGGACTCATTTATCCTCACATGAGGTTTTTAAGTTTGTTTTACAGTCAAGCAATTCTAGGTCTGAAGATATTTACGGCATATCCAACTATGTAATTAAGTTTTTAATTGATGTACTTCAGGTCCATCTAGCTTATCTGTTTAATAGAGTGTGTCTATCCTAACTGTCTGAAATTTTCTGTAGTTGTACCTATCCATAAAAAGGGTTATGACATGTGCCCTAGTAATTATCGTCCCATAGCTTTAATACCAGTCATTTTAAAAAATATTTGAAAGCTTTATTAAGTATCAACTTAGTAACCACTTTACTGTAAACAATTTGTTAACTTCTGCACAGTTTGGCTTTACACCTGGCCCTATCTACAGTAAAAGCTGTTGAAGATGTTAACTATGTACCAAATGGGTTTGAAGATAGAAACAAGATTTTTGGAGTTCTTTTAGACTTAAACAAGGCTTTTGACATGGTAAACAAAGAATCATTTAATTTTTAAACTACGTTAGGCTAGAGAAATCTAAAACTAGCCTAATTCATATAAGACTTTAATAAGTTGCCAGTACCATAGAGAAATATGCCTTATAAGAGATTTAAGACATACTAAAGCATACTACTCAGTTAAGGAGTTTGAAGAGGATAATTTATAGAATCTAGTATGACTTGTAAGTAGGCCTAATCTAGGCTAGCATAATATTTGTATTATGTTTAATTTTAGTAAAAACTGACCGTCTATTACACTGTAAACTGTGTTTAAAGACATTAAAGATTATGATATAATTTTACGGAAAGAATATAGCAAGACCAAAACTCACTTGTCCATATGGAGTATCAGGAGTAGAGACATGGAAAGGACTGTAGTCCTCCTCGGGTGTCTGGGTCGTACTTTTGCGCTTGAGTGAGCTAACGGTGGGGTGAGAGGGACCCGGGGCAGGGCCAGGGGTCACAGGCAGTGGCTCAGGGGGCGGAGGCAGGCTGGTTGTGGTTCTCTGTGGGGTCACTGTCACGCTGCGACTTGTCGTTTGCTCTGAGATCGATGTATCTGTGCAATTAGTTATATCTTTATTTAACAATATTTTTTAGAAGTATTAACACTCTCCCAGAACCATCTCTTTAATGTACATTATCTGAACCACCGGTCTCTGAGACCGGTTGATGGTAAATTATATTTTATAAGTACCTAAAAGTGAGTTATGTAATTCTAGTCTGGAAAATAATGAATTAATATTCCAATCCACACTATAACATTATTTATTACATGTATCTATTAACAAATATATATAGAGAAAACAGTATATGGGCACAAATATAATTGTCAGTAGTCTCAGTCTGTAGTCTGCAGCATTCCCTACTGGACACATTCAATAGCACAGTCTTACACACCTTCCGACTGCATTCAAGACACACTGGTTTTGAGCACCTTATGTACTTGTAGGCAGTTTTCCTCTCTTTTACTGATGGGACAGGATGCACAAGTCTTTCTCTTCTCCATTTTGTCATCAGGAACTTGTGGTCTTACTGCTGCCTCGTTGTTCCCTAGAATCTTCTGAATGGTGTCTTTACGTCACGTCCTCAAATTAGGGATCCGCAGTCTTCTTTCAAGATGAGGGCTTGATAAGATTCTCTCCCAATGCCTTGGTAAACTTGAATCTTGTAATCACTGGACTACCAGAATAGCTGAGGAAAAGGACGTAAGCATTGATGCTAGCTATGTTGACCATCCGGTGCTGGTTGTCCTGGATCTTTTTTTTTACACTCTAAACTAATTACAAAAAACAAATTTGATACAGTATAATAAAAATTTAACGTCTGTTGTGGCGTATAATGAACAACCGGTCAGTAAGATCGTCACAAACTTGGGTGCTAACCGAAATATCCGGTATGAGAGACCGGCACGTTTTTAAAAATAGATGAAAGTCACACATGTGTCACGCGTCAACTGAATGGAAACCGGTCCGGTATGTGGAGGAAGAGGTGGGGGAAATGGTACCATGGAGGGGAGTAATCAAATACTTCATAACATTGCTAACATAAGCAAATCAAAATTTACCCTCGGTCTCACAGACCAGTGGTTCGGGCAGAGTGTTATAAATCAGTATTTCAGCATATTGATAAGTCCAGACATACTTCTTAATACTATATCTATTAAGCAATATAAAAAAAAATCTATTCTGAATCCAAAAATTGTGATCTAGATTCTGAATTCAGTACGGATTCTTGTATTATTAATTAAGAATATAATACACTAAACGGTTTTGTTTTGTTAATGTTAAAACAAATCTGGCCAGTAGGAGTGGTCAGCCAACCATTTCACACATATTTATACAAAAGTACACAAATTACAAAATAAACAAAAATTAGTAAACATCCAACTGTTGTCAGTGAAGAGAAGAGTAAACTCGCAGGCATCCATGTAAATATATAAAATACAAATTTTGAGCAAAATATTATTTAAAAAACTATGTTCATTATTTGATCTATCAACACTTTTCCATACACAAAGTACGACATTAATAACAAGTGTTAATAATCTGTAAATTGTGTACTTGCATGAACTAACTGTGGTCTGTAGAGCCATGCAAACATCGTGAAGCGGTACCACAGAGTTCCGCTCCCCATAAACCAAAAACAGACCTGGTATTGTCAGCGTAATTTTGTAAACGCTTCCTAAAAGATCATTGTTTTAAGGTCTCAGTTAACACAGCGGATTGGATTAATCAGACTTTTACTATAATTATTACATTATACATTTACATTTTGGTTTATTATATGATAAATAAGTAAAAAAGCAACTTTAAACTCTTAAGGTGCATAAAGGTTTTGAAAATAAATATACTAAAGCTAAAATTACGACTCAGTTAAAAATTACTTTCACAAATAAAAAATAAGATAATTATATGTTACATTTTTTATCTCGGCCTAGATAATTATATAATATGTACAATAGAATATACGAAATTTTTGCATATGAAAATTTCAGAAAATTAGTAGATTGAATAAAGCCCACAATCTCATGGTGAGCTCTTGCCAGTTCTACGATAATTATTACAATACAGTAAAGGAGTGTGTGTATGTTACCTTTGACATCGCCCACACAGTAGAGAGTCTCAGACACCTTGACCCCCTGACGGGCACAGGTCAGAAGCCAGTCCTTGGTCACTACCGGCAACTTCCACTTGGTGGCAGCATTGTACTTCTGGCCCTCAGGCTTGGGGCAGATCAAATGGGTAGATGCCAAAATCCCTACAAAAACAAACTTCATCACTATTTTCTCTTCTATTTAATTTTGTTTAGTATCAATCTCATTTTGTTGGCATTATTTGTTGGTATATATTTGTTGGTATATATGTATTTGTTTGTATATTTATAAATGAATCAACATAACCCAAATGAATGATCACAAAAACGTGTTTTTATTGTAGGCTACTTTTGAATACCCGTAAATAGATAACTTATTTAACAAATTAATGTTTTGTAAGTACCACTTAAATGCTGTCAGTATTTTTTCATTTATTTTTGTGCATTGCAGTGAATATGGTGTGTCTATTTGTAAAGTACACAAATTACAGATTGCTAAAACGTTTGTTATATACAAATGTATATTATTATAGATTATTATATTTTGTTTATGTTTATGTAAAGCCACGCATCTGCTGCACGTATGTGCAGATATTACTAACTAATTTGTTCATTTTACAAGTTTTGTAGTTGTTAACATTTTTTCTATAAAAAAACTATTTTATGTTTAGATTTTAATATTTTATTGTCATGATGAAGATTGGTTTGAAATGTTTCAAATATTTTTAGTTTAAAATACGTATACAAATTTATGTCCATAATCATTTGCAGATTACAAATATGTATTTTGGAAGTTTAGATCATAATTTATCAAATTACAGTTGAAGGTAGGGGGTTGACTTTGTTTTTTAAAATAACTATTTCTCTGAACATCTCCCTTTGCAATAGAGAGATATTCTTGGATTACGTTTCAAATTTTCAGACAGTCTCCATAGATGTAAGAATAACAGAAATTGGATTGGTTGTGATTTTATTTAAATCATAATTATTGTACAAAAAACAACTTTTCAAAATTCAAGAATTGGGAATCCATTTAAAAAAAATTCAGAATCCGATTTGAACATTCTGGATTTACCAATCACTATTTTGGATGTTCAATCCATTACTTTTTTGTTGTCACCTAAAAATATAAAAAACAACTAAA
>NW_025786385.1:0-17236 GCF_021130785.1 Homalodisca vitripennis
AACATTGTTAAATGACTCAAATAAAAACAAAATTGTTTTTTTTTCCTAATACAGATTGTAGAGAAATTTAAATCTGAAAAACAACCATAATAAAACAAAGTGGAGTTAACTAGAATGTGTAAAATAAGGTTATGATATTGACTCCTCACTTATACACCCGACTACCACAGCTCAAAACTTTTGCTGGTTTTATAATAAAGGAATGAGTATCTGATCGGTTAACAGCTGGTGTAAAAATAAACATTTTTAGTTTCAAAATAAATACAATTAAAACTACAATAAACACATTCATACAATCGCTTTTAGTCTGGAAAGATTACAGAAGATTAAAAAGGATGGCTCTAAAAATGACCTCCATTGGTTTCAAAAATGCAACGCATTCAAGGACGTCTTTCTACAGTCAAGTTTCGGGAACCCGTTCAAAAAAATCCAGGTGTCTTGCTTAATGGTTTTCTATTCCATTAGACATGTTTAATCGGAGGTAGTTCTTCATATGGTTCATCTATAGGGGAAAGTAGTAAACTAATCTTTTTTAAATGTCCCCAAAGGTAAAAGAAGGTCCAAAGGATTTAAGTCCGGTGATCCTTGCTGGCCATGAAACTGTGTCCACCTCCGGCCTATTCGACTCGTGCCATTTGTTGAAAACTCTCATTTAGGTGTCACACCACGAAACAGCCAGAGAGTCTTCCCGTGCCGCAGGTACCTCTCGTCATTGCAATAAAACCACATGTTATTTGGCGGCAATATGCAGAGGTACATCAATCTTAAGCAGATAAATTAGGTAGGCTCGTCTCTTAAAAAAGTTTCAAGGTACACCAACGCCATTAGGCCTGGGAGGAGGAAGCCACGAATGACGACAAAAATCATCGGCTAAGATTCCAACCCAAACATTTCCTGAAAACCGATGTTGTGGGCGATTAGGTTTGATACCATGAGGATTTCTGTCTGCCCAAATGTGGTTGTTATGGAAGTTAATGATAGCTGTTCTTGTAAAGTGAGCCTCGTTGGTAAACAAAATTGTATTCAAAAAGTTTGGATCAGCATATTTTAACAGAAGCCATCGACAAAAACAACATGGGGAGCGTAGTCTTGTGGCAAAAGAGTTGCTGGAACATGGAGTTGCTTGGACATGCTGGAAGTGGTATGGGTGTAACTGGTACTCGTTGTAGTATTCTCCGAATACTAGATTGGCTGACATTGAACTATAGTGACAATTCTCTAGTGCTCTTTTCAGGATAATCAGAAATTTTATTAAGAAACCAACTCTTCTAATTCAACAGTCCTACATGATCGTGCGATGCCTGCATTTACTATGCTCCGAAGACTTCAAAGAACCTGTTTCAGATAGGCGTTGATGAACAGTGGCAAAAATCTTGCGCTATGACACCTGCGGTTAGGAAAAGTTCTCTTGCTAGACAGACGTCTTGCTGAAGTACTATTGCAGCGTCCCAAACCATACATTAAAATGCATGTCTGCTAAATCAGAGTTTGAATACACATTGAATATTACCTTCCATTTTTAATAAATGAAACACACAACACAAAATCACTAATAAAATGGAGGGAAATAACCGGTTAAATACATAACACAAGCACATAGTATCTTTACAGTTTGTTGTTTTGTTCAACAATGAGGTGACATATGTCATCTAATAATAAATGCCAAGCTGATTATTTATTATTTAAAAATGTTTAAACAGTTGTTGTTTAAATAAATAATTATTACCAGCTGTTACCAATTCAGATACTGATTCCTTATTGTAAAAACAGCAAAAAATTGCTGGTGTAGTGTATTACAGTGAGGAGTCAATTTCATAACTTTTTTACACATTTTGTTAACTTTGTTTATTATGGTTGTTTTCAGAATTAAATTCTCTACAATCTGTATTAGGAAAAAACAATTTGTTTATTGATCATCTAACAATGTTATTCGAGTTCAAACATTTAAAATGGTATTTTGTTATTTAGATTTTTGGCAATTCATACTGTTTCGCAAAAACTGATCACATTACACCTCTAGAGTGGTTTTTATTTGATTTTTCAGGTGGACTTTCCTTATATATCCATCTTATTTGAGATAAAAAGTAAGAACAAAACCTTTCAGAATCACTTAATTTCACCAGGTGAACTGAAAACAAAGCAAAATCTTTCGCCAGCCATTGCTCAGTAATGGAGCGTTTCCGGACCTACCTTTATATAACATTTTTTTCTTATTTTTAGCTCTACAATCACGTCTTAAAATATGTTACCATATTTCTGACTCACCCTGTATATACAAATCTTCTATTAATACATTTTTTTTAATGATTAGTTTACATATTAAACTTGTTTATATCTTGTAATAGATCCAATGACCTGGTTTTCACATACTCAAATGTTATTGACGCTCTATTTGCTTCTACATTATTGTAATCTCAAATTTGTGACTCCAATAATCTAGTATGTGACAACAACATTTGTAGTCAGATGACGATGTTTTTACTTTGGAATTTTGTTACTAGTTTGCAACAAATTATTCAGTTGGAGTAAGAACTGAAAGTGTTATTAGATACAATATTTTGAAACTAGTATTTTTGCTAAACGAGTAACTATTATTTTTAAGTAAATAAATATAAAAGGGATTTGTTGTATCTAATTTACAATTATTTTTTACAGTTACGACTGAACAACAACTCTCTGGATGGACGCAAGCCTAGTAAACGTTTCCCGCTATGGCTCATTCTACCTGAGCGGTAACCCATGGTTGTGTAGCTGTCCTCTACTGGACATGGTGCAAAGGCAATCGACCTAGAGTTGTTGATGCGGATAGCGTCACGTAAGTATAATCATTGGTGGGTTTGAAATTGGCCCCTACTAGATTTGGTGCAAGGCTACCGACTTGCTAGTTAATTAACATTCCACCTCTTTGTTTTTGAAAAGAACAATAAGTTTTGTTGAGCATTCCCATTTTTCTACGAATCTGTTTGCTCTGATATATGTATCAAGTCGGTGACTTGATTGACTCATATATTTACTAAGGGATCATAAAATAATGCGGAATAAACCGATACATTTGAGTATGGAAGGAAAACCCGTTTTTCAATATTTGTGAAAAATTCAAGATACATAGATGTTTTAATGCTTACTGAATCGAAACGTTTTCGATTTTGCCTGAGGAGGAAAGAGGAACGTCAAATCGGCAATGCGGATTGTAGGACCTTGTTAACCTAACTTTGACAAAACTGGATGTAAAGTTACAATAATTTGACCTTTCGACCCCAAAAACGAACAGAGTTCTTCCTCCAACAACTTGGTCATATTCGTTCCAAGTTTGATTCTCAAGCACCTTTCTTTTAGGAGCAATCGAACAGACAGACGGACAGACAAGCAAAAAACGATAAAATTCTAAGAAAGACATTATGGGTCCTTAATAAGAAAACATGTCACAAAACAAAATTTGAGTAATATACCATTTATTTGATATGTCTACAACTACATGATATTTTGTTTATAGTATATAAATACGTTTATTACTTTGGCTGGAAACGCATGGGAGACCATCTCAGGAGCGAAATTCCGTCACTTGTCAGTTATGAAGTATTTGCTGTGTTTACTACTCTTGCGATATAGCTATTCGTCGGATAACCATTTTGTTATACCATACGCGTTATAGGAGTTGCAATATCTACAAAATGCCCTTCTTAAATTTCGGTACAAAATTGAATTGAGAACCCTTATACTACAGAACACCTCATTATTGTTTAGCTAGTTAATGTTACTCATGTTTATTAAAAATAAGTTGCTGTATCGGAAGATTGGTATCGGGTGTGCGCTACCCGGGTACCCGTAGTCCTTAATGTTTCTAATCCCTTGATATCTTAATTTCCATATGATATAGCCCTAAACAGCGGATTGAATAGTAACAATAACAACGTACCTTCGTCAAACTGTGTCCATACACTGTTACAGTTTCGAATTGTAATAAGTCATCTTCTGCTGCCGAAATAATAAAAGCTAAGGATTATCCATCTGGAGTCACCATTTGGGTCCTGCCTTCTGCCGGCCGTGATGTTATATCATGTTTAATATTCGTGTGTGATTTGAAATCACAGCCTATCAAACGTAGTGTTTCTCTTACTATTTATTTATTCGTTGTTGTTTCCACTGTGTTCGTGGATTTTAACCTATGACGACTCCAGATGGATAATCCTTGCTTTCAATATTTATTGACACCGACACCAGAAGATGACTTATTAAAAGTCGTAAACTACAGTAGTGTATGACTACAGTTTTAAACTATTTAACGAGGGTACCTTGTTATTGTTATTAGCCTAGATTTTCCGTTTTGAATCAGTTTCTCCCTTTTTCTTCATGTCAGTCTACCTCCCTCATAACACTTCACTGTGTTGTTGCTAATGAAACAATACTTGCCCTGGTTTGCAGATGCAAGTTCCCTTACTCCCAGAGTTCCCATCTCGTAAAGTACATGAGCAGCCAAGACGTGCAGATTGGTTGTCCTGTTCGCACATTCTGGGACCGGGTGCAGGATACTGCCGAAAAGGTGGAGGACGTGGAGCGCTGGTTCCGGCGACGTGGTGTCCACATGTACACCATCTACCAAGCCCTCATATGGATACTAGTGATTGTGGCGGCGGTAGTAGCCGTGCGTATTCTGCTGCGGCGCCAGAAGAAGAACACTAAGGTTGCGCCAGCTCCGGCGGAAGTCCCTTACAACATTCTTGATGACAAAATGTTGGGCATAGAAACACGAACGAGGTGTTTCACAAATATACATATTACTGTACTATTTAGATAGTTAGTAACTAACATATTGTTTGTATCTGGACATAAACAATTCTTAATATATTAGAAAACAGATTTTTATTATATTTAAGTGATTGCACATTGATTGCTGTTAATGTTTTTATATAACAGTAACTTGTCAATTTTAATGTTGGTTAACTATTACATATGAAATCAATTCAAAAAACTGTAAAATGTTGTTTTTTTCATTCATGGACTCTTTATTTTCTTAGAAAATTGGTCAGGTGTCCATTTAAAGAATAAACGGAAATTCCATATAATTTGAAAATTTTTAAGGTCTCATAATCCTAGGGGAATATACATTTGATTTCTCTAAGAGTTCGTTTTTTATAAGCCATTGTTTGCTGTAGTTCACCAAGAATTAAATTTTTAACGCGATTTTAGTCAGATTTATAGAGATTTTCTAAGTTTCTAAGTTCGGTTTTAATGTCCAAAAAAAAGGTATCGGTTGTGCCCTGAAAGGATAATAGGATTTCAGACATTTATCATCGTTATAGATTATGAAATGTATAACACAACTTTTCGAGGACTGGATTGTATTATAAGTTTTTTTATTATCTGACAGGTTAGAGAGGTAATTTATACATACAAAAATAACGAATAGAAAGAAGTAAAGAAGGGAAAGAAAAGGGTTCAAACATACCTAATAGCTGCTTGGAGTTCAGTCCATTAAAACATTTCCCACCTGACGAAGAAGATAGATTCCAATCCTCGAAACGTTGTGTCATTCATTTTATATAACCTATAACGATGGAAATGTCCGAAATCCTGTTATCCTTTCAAACCTTGCATCGGCAATAGCAAACTTTAAACATAGAGTTTTGCCCTGTCCACCTGGAGTATTTATAGTACCTTACACTGATAACGATATTTTCCAAACATCCTTGAGTTCTGTGATTGCCTTCGAGTAATATTCTTGATACTACGCCCTGCATCCACATTACTTTTGGAAACCTACAAGTAAATACCTCTAAAGGAGACGTAATCCAGCACCCTTACTTGGTTTGTGTTCCTAATTAATCCATGTGTCAGCAATTATTACCAGAAAATCACTCCTTCCTTTACCTATATCTTTACTGCACAACCCATTAGAAATAAGTGTCACATATCACACCCTAACTCCAGATATTCAAACTATAACGAAATCGGTTAAGTAAAAATTCCAAACCCTCATCTATACATTTTTCTTTGTAAATTTAGATGATTTTAGGAAGAAATAGTTCACTTTATTTTATAATTATTCACGGGACTGCAACAGTTCCGGGAAACTCTGGGCTCAAAGATGGACTTCGTTAGAAACGTATTGAAATTTGTGAGGTACCAATTATACCAGACGGTAAACTCTATTAGTACAACTGCGTAAAAGCTAAAAAATATACAGTAAATAAAGTAAAGGGTAGACAGGATCCTGATAGCAGAAAGCAAACTTGTTTAGACCAACAACAAATGAAATAATGTTTCAGTTAGTTTTACCTCAATTTCCATGTTCTAGTTTTTTAAGGTCTTTTTAGTATTTTCCTCTAATGGTCTGAGAGGTAGATTCGTTGTAAGTGGGTATAAAGGGATGGGCCGATCTTCCTTATGTTGGGATGACCTTAAAGTAAAATCAATATCCTCATTATTTTTAGATTTTCTATAGGAAATTTTGTTTAAAATACCAGTGTGAAGCCGAATAGCAGATTTATATACACTAACATGGACATCTGGTATTGTATACAGTTCAGGCTGTACAAACCAGTGGAGCACAACTAAAGGACGGATGGTCAAAATGGCATCGTAGTATGTGAATGGACATTTTATATTGATTTTCTTTGCTCAGAGATCTCCAAACTGCAGCCGATCGCTAGTCGACGAAAATTTATTTTTGTTAATAGCTGAGCCAATAAATTGTTTTATTAAAAAATAGTGAAAGGAACCAAAACCTAATAAAAGACACTTTTTGAGCATTTTGCCATGGCCAATATTTTAGTAAAATATACTAATAGATATTACAATAACGGTTGTAATAAATTTATGACAAATGCTATATAAAAGTTAAGCTTTTACTAATCTGGCATAAATGCTTCAGTCACAGTTCTGAAAAACCATTTTCTTTTTGCTATTAAAAAAAAAAAAAAATTTTCGACGGACTAGCGGTCGGCCGCAGTTTGGAGATATCTGAGCAAAGAAAATCAATATAATGTGTCCTCTCACAGACTACGATGCCATTTTGACCATCCGTCCTTCAGTTGTGCTCCACTGGTTTGTACAGCCTGAACTGTATACAATACAAGATGTCATGTTAGTATATATAAATCTGCTATTCGGCTTCACACTGGGTTTTTAAACAAAATCTCCAATAGAAAATCTCAATAATGAGGATATTGTATTTACTCTAAGGTCATCCCAACAAAAGAATGATCGGCCATCCCTTTATTCCGACTACACGAATGTATCTCTCAGACATTAAGAGAAAAATACTAAAAAGACCTAAAAAAAGAGGAAAATATAACTCTTCAAGTCGTTTCTAAGCAGAGAAAACTGAGTTGATTTTTTATCCTATGAATAATGTAAATAGAAAGTTTGATATCTTCTTTCGGGATATAAACGTTCTTCTTAACGCCTGCTTCCCTCTAGTAAGGAGAAAGGTCTTCACGAAAAATGGTAAGTTTAAGATCAAACTAAATAGTGAAGCATTAATGCATAGAGAAGAGTTAAGAAACTGTTATGTGGAGTCAAAAAGATATGCCTTCTTCTCATACATGTAGACAGAGATATCTTGGCCTCAGAAAGTTGTATCGTAAGCTCATTCTGAAACTCAAATCAGACAGTGTAAAAAAACAGCTTAACATGTATCATCCAACAAGACCAAAACTCTTTGAGGCATTGTCAATCAGAGTAAGAGGTTCAAAAAAAACAGGATGAAAAAAGGTACCAGTGTCCTGTAATTAGAGGTCTGTCTGGAGAAGTGGATGACGATCCCTTGGAGGTTTGCAACATCTTCAACGATTATTTTCTTAACGTTTGTCACGAGAGTGTTAAGACATCAAACAGCAATAGCTTTTCATTATTTAATATATTTCCTTTAAACTTGTTTTTCTTATCACCTACTAATTTCATTGAAAACTGTAGAATAGTGGAATGTTCCAACTATAGGCCAGTATCGATCATCTCAACCTTTTTTTTTCAAAGTTATTGAAAAAGTCGTATTAATTAGGGTATGGAGTTTTATGAAGAGTAACAAGTTGCTATTCAGTCATCAGTACGGGTTTATCCAAGGGAAAAGTACTGTTAAATGCGATGTTCTGGGTTTTCCAAAATATTGTTGACGGTATTGACTCAGGAAAGCATTCTAGCGGCTTGTTCTTTCATCTAAGTAAAGCCTTCGATCTTGTTGACCATGACCTGATACAGAATAAAATGTTTAACATGGCAATTAGAGGTATTGCTCTTCGTTGGTTTCAATCTTATCTGGTGGGAAGAACCCAGTGTGTTAAGGTGAGTTCCAAGCTAGAAACGGTCAGGAACGGCGTCCCACAGGGTTCAATTTTGGGCCCTGTACTTTTCATCAATGACCTTAATAAGAGTTTATCTAGGCCCAATCTGTGCCTTTATGCGGATGATACATCGCTAACTCTTTCCAGCCCTTACAAAGATTGCTTAGAGATCAATACATTCTTAGCAGGAAATGCACTTCTGAATTGGGTGGAAAACTAAACAGATTGCAGGTGAACATCTCTAAAACGACCCTTGAATTTTGTATAGGGAACAGGCCAAAACAATAGTTTTTACTCAGTAACCACCTGGAGGCTGAGCCTATCTTCTCTGAGGGTGTCGTTAAATCAGATCATTTTTTAATTATATAAGTCTTTATAAAAAAGATTAGTATGATTGTTTTGATTTAATGTTTTATTGTATTTACTTGGCATATGCATTGTTAACTTTGTCAACATGCTTAATAAAGAACTAGAACTAGAATTAGTTTAAGCTCTTCGTATTGTAGCAAACCTGTTGCATTTATAAATATCTACGCACGACCATAAATTTGTTTGTGTATATATCCTTATTCTTCAGTTTGTATGGTAATTGAAAAAACCTAACTTTTCCCGGTCAAAAAAATTATAAAAAACTAGGTTGTTCAATTACTATACAAACTGAAGAATAAGGATATAATATACAGAAACAGAAAACATTCCTAAAACGATGCCTACGATTTTTTGGCAACCCGTAAAAACACAGCAAGACAATATTAAATAGATTAGAATTCGATAACTCTTGGGTAGTATGAGTAAGTACCAAAAATTATTTAGGTTAGGCGTATGGAAAGAAATGATGATTCAGATTGCTGAGATAGCGCAATAGGGCAGAATAGGGATGTTTACAGAAGAGCCCGTACTTTTGGTTACTGTGTGAAGACTGGTCTTTATTTTCGGAATCACGGCAGAGAGAATGAAAAGGGTCCCCGCAGGATTTAAGGGTTAGAACCAAGCAGTAGCAATGTAATTACAGGACATCATTTTTTTATCGATGAATAACCATCTCAAATTTCTATTTTGGAAAGGAAACCCCACTGCGGAGGAAAATTAAAAAAATAGTTGGCCTCCACCTAGGTAACTAAATTCACAGTATTTGTATGTTGGAATTGATATGTGGAAAAAATTTCGTCTAGCCTCAGTTTTGAGCTGTTTGTATTGCAGCATACCTGTTGCATTTATAAAGATCTAATGCACGACGATAAATTTGTATCTGTGTATATCCTTATTCTTCGGTTTATATGGTCATTGAACAACCTAATTTTGTATATTTTTTGTCACCGGAACTGGCAGAAAAGAGCCGATCGTCTAGTGACATATTAATCTTCACAGTAAGTCAATTAAAGTCTGTTCTTCCTATTAATGTAGTATTTTAAGCCCCCCTTAAGAACTCTTCCAAAAATAGTGGCCTCCGTATAATACTAAGAGTACCATTGTTTTGTTCAAAATATAGTAAAATCTTCCATATACTTTATTCCAAATGATACGTCACCAAAAAATAGATTAGGTAACAAGATTCATTAATCAATACTTTTTGAAAGGTTTTAAACTCTGTATATATTTTAAGTGTGGTACATCGGTTTGAAAATTTCAGTCTGAAAACTATGTAACAAGGACAGCTGTTACATTCTTGTGGTGATAATAATATTAGTAAAGTTATTGTTATCACGCGATATAGATTGTTTGGTATCCTTAGTAAAAATATTGTTTTGTCTGACATCGAAGTAGTGAATAAATGTTGTAACTGATCTGTATGATTGTAACTTTTATGTTTTTTATGAAAGTAAATGTTTCAGTCCCCGGCAACCATGTTGTTACTTTTAAAATGAGTATTTACAAATATAAACAGGTTTTTTTGTAATCTTATTCGTTATATAAATATATCGTCAGGGATATGTCCATTAACGGATAACAGACACAACATTAGTTACAGTTTATAAGTACAATTTACTAACTAAATTTATCCTGCGAAATATAAACATTAACTGTAGGGCTTTAGCAACTTTATAGTCTAGTGTCGAGGGAGCTGTTAGTTGTGGGCACATTTGTTTCAAAGCTAAGGGGGGCGATCGACCATAAATACCGCAGATCCTGAATAATTCCCGTTACGTACCGCAGGTGGCCGAGAGGTTAATTACGAGGCTGCTCTAGCTTTATTTATACCGCCATCAGGTATCGGTGGACATTCAATTAATACAAATATGCTTCATATCAACTGCATTGTTATAACGTGAAATTTATTGTTTACTGTCTGAAACATATTTCTATTTGTTGTTGAGAAATACTGGATGTTATATGGTGTCTTTAATTATCCTGGGGTATATTTTATTATATAGAGTGATCTTTAACGTGGTTTGTACTGTCAAATGTATACTGTAGGTTTGAAAAAACCTTTAAAAGGAGTTGTTTATTACTTTCCGATTTACTTTAAAATTATATTTTGAAAATTTCGTTAAGTTGCTGTAATTTTCTAATATGGTAAGCTTTTTTCATATAAAAAGGACACGAGGTATTTATGACCAATTTCGATTTTAATGCAATTTTAAGATTTGTATTATTTGTTGTCCTTATACTATTATAAAAGTGCTGTTGTTTATTTTTTTGGTTTTCACGTGGTTTCCTGGAATGAGTATAGCGATATTGTTATTCCGAAAATCCCTCCTGGCTACGCCCTAGTGGTCTTTAAAGTTAGCGAATAATGCCATCTTGGTCTCTAAAGTTTTTTTAATATTAATTGAATGACCCTGAAAAATTCTATTAACTGTTTAGTGTAAACACTGTGTATTATTTCTAATTTGTTTACATTTATAGTAAGGAAATTGATTAAAAAGGAACCATAATCTTTCAGGCTGTTTTAGATTTCAGCGATTAGGTAAGTACTCATCTATCTTATTGAAAAAAAACCTTTTAAATAGGGGGGTAGTTATTACTTTTCCGATTTACTATAAAAGTTATATTGTGAAAATTTTTATAGTTGCTGCCATTTCTCCAACATAGTACGCAAAATTAGTTGTTATACAAGGAACACAGGGTTTTTGTGATCGATTCCGATTTCTAATGCAATTTAAAGACTATTTTATTTTTGTTTATTTCTTTACATATCTACTCTTTTAGGAGTTGTGAGAATATAATGTTTTTATAATTCGTTCTTTGAAATGATGTGGTGAGGATATTTTTACGTATATCCTATCGTTTGAAATCAAAATGAAAATGAAAAATACTAACAAACTGAAATGTATAAATTTTTAGCTAGGGCTAAAAATAGAGTGTTCTATCAGAAAAATAAAATTATCCGCTATACTGCTAAGTGCTGCAAAGTTGTCCAAATGTACTTTTAATGTGAGCCAAAAGGTAAGAACCGTCTCTCGTGAAAACTTTGTCGGTCTTACGTTGAAAAAATTACCACTATTACTCATGTTAAAAAATCACTATGTGTAAATTTATTTCCATACCACTTATACAATTTTTGTCATATTAGAAGACACTATATATGGTAGAATAGTGTATACTTAATCAATTGTTAACATTTTTTATTTGTTTACATTCATAGTGAATAAATTGTCTTAAAAAGGAACTATAATCTTTCAGGCTGTTTTAGATTTCAGTGATTAGGTAGTATTAATCTACCTTATAAAACATAAGAAAGCCAGAATTTGAAATCGGAGACTGTCTTTGAAGCAGTCGGCAAGACCTATGCTAGATAAAATTTTGCTAGGACTGTTCTTTTGAACTAATGTACCGATTCCAGGCCTGAGTTTTAAAATATCAACACTTTCATTACAAATTTAAAATACTGATATAAAACCAATATTAGTTCTCTTTTGACAAAAGTAGGCTTCTCTGATCTCTCCATATATATTCTCTCAACCCAACTATGTAACAAAACATACTAATGAACGAAGTAATTTACTCATACATCGGCAATAATTGCTTATTAAATTTTTTGGCATATTTTCTTCTACTTATTAAACGTCCCAATGTCTACTAAATAGCGTGCAGAGCAGCGGGTAAACCGCTAGTTTCTGTAAGTGTTCTCCTAGTTTAGGATATAAATGAATGCAATTCGGTCTCCGAAGCGCTGTGGTGAGGATTTTTTAAGTATATCCTATCGTCGAATCAAAAATGAAAATGAAAATTACTAACAATCTTAAAATGTATAAATTTTGAGCTAGGGCTAAAAATTGGGTGTTCCCATAAGAAAAATAAAATTAGCCCCCGTGCTGCTCAAAGTTGTGAAAATGTACTTCTTTTAATTTGAGCCAAAAGGTAAGGATTGGTTCTCCGTTAAAAACTTTATCGGTCTTACGATTTAAAAATTACCACTATAAACTTATGTTAAAAAATTCACTATGTATAAATTTATTTTCCATACCACTTATACAATTCCGTCATATCATGAAGGACACTATATATGGTTAGATAGTGTATACTTTATTAAAAAAACTAAATATTAAATGATAATATAACAGCGGTAAATATGTCCTTACCTAAGCGAATTCTAAATTAAACAGTTTGTAAAAGGAAGCTAACAACACAAGCTGGGTCGTATAAGACAGCTATAAAATTTTTATTGTTAGGTGTCGTTTTGTAATATTCGTCGGGAGTTGGAACGAGTTCATTTTATCGTTGTGTTTTTCTAATATTTATTTTTCACAAGTATACATTTATTTATGAAAATGCGATGTATCCAGTTTCTTATTAGTGCGCCTTATTAGATGAGCGTTAGTGAAGCCTATCGCTCGAGGGTGTGGAAATGATATTTCTGTCTTCCCAACTATAACTCGAGAATTGAATAGATGTCATAAAGTTGAAAATTTGCAAGGAAGCTTGATTTTTTTAATAGGCAACATCGATATTTTAATGGAAAAGACATTTTTTAGGTACTTCCACATTAAATTTAATAAAAATAGCGCTTTCGCCGGTTAAGGCATCATAACCGGCGAAAGCGCTATTTTTATTAAATTTAATGTGGAAGTATCTAAAAAATGTCTTTTCCATTAAAACCCACCTACTTCCACAAAGGATACAAAGCAGAAAACATCGATATTGTAGTGTATCTGACTCAGATGGGCTGAGCGTTTAGTGGAAATCTTTATATTGGTTTTATGCGTTACCATGATGGCAACGAGAAAATTGCGTAAATAAATGTATGTACAAATTTTGAACAAAGCAAACATCATAAAACATGTAGTCTAACCATGCGGAACATATATGGGGAAATGTATCATCTGTAGATTTTAAATTTTCCAGACTTTACTTAGTTCTCCTATGGTACACGACCATTCATTGGATTGACCTCATTGAAGTCTTGCATCAGAATTCAGGGACTAATTTTCTGTTATCTGGGGTGGAGAGATATGTAAACATCACTTTTCAGTATGATTGCCTGTCTGTTCGCAGATCATCTTAAGAATTAAACTAGCTATATACTTAAACTGTTCTTACAACCTCAGCAACAGTTAGTTGTCCACAATGTGGTTTGACGTACTCTTACCTGATTCGTATACAGATTAGGATATGAAGTTTTTTATGGGCAGGGTCATCTAGAAATATGTACCCGATTTTAATCATTTATAAGTGAGGCTGTAATATCGTTGGATTTGTGTACTGTCAGTTACAATAAGTTTGTGACATTCTTTTGTGAACACCCTGTATCTACCTAAAAGTTTGAAACTTAATGATGATATATTGTATTGTATTAAGTTTAATTTGAACAGTTTAACCCTTTCAACCCCATTGTATGTTTTTAAAGACACAGAGAACATGTTTGTAACAATGCAAAACTTCATCAAACATCCACGACTGTTATGCAAGAACTAGTGTAATGAACGGTTCATTATGCGAGTTGTATTGCATTGGTTGAAATTTTTACATTGAATTTTTTGACGGCAGAAGGTACATAAATTAGGGTGAAATACCAACATGCTTAGTCAGTAAGTCAAACGCGAAACGTAATTAGTTACAGATTTCACTGGTTGTGTTGCTCATTGAAGTTTCTTAAATGTTATTTCATTGAAGATTTTGTTTTAAAATTACAATAAACTTATTCAAACAGTAAGAACATGAAACACACAAAGTTATGTTTTGTTGAAAGTGCATTTATAATGTCGCTATTTTGTTAATAGTTGTATATGTTGCGTTATATCAAAAATTTTCAATTACTTTTACATATAGAATACAAATTATGAAATCGCTTCTTTACTATTAATACTAAATGAATTTTTTATAAACCAAAGTCTTATATACGTTGTTTCAGTTTTATATCTGAGCTGACAGAAGTTTTTCTCAATTAACTTCATTAAGAATCTTTGTCCAGCAGGCCGTATTAGCCGCAATTATTTATAGGATTTGTTAGTTCATGAATTCAAATGTAAATTTTACTTAAAATTTTCAAGTTTTTTTTGTATTAAATAACAAGTTAAGTATTCAGAAATCAAGACTATTAAATTTAAATTGAGATTACTAGGTAAAGAGGTATTTTCTTTGTCGCATCAGGTGGACAACTGAGTGATTATATTGTGTAGTCTTGATGTCTCTGATCTAGAAACGATGTAAAGTTAATTTTAAACAACTTATTTGCCGAGATGTTTTGGATCTCTTTAGACCAACACGATTCCAGATTCCAGGAGGACAATCTGAAACAGCGTCAGTTTCCAAGCGCTGCACTGAGATAAAGGTGTCCTGGAGTTAAACTCAACTTTCATTCTGAGACAACCCTTACCACTGCATTAAATCCCATAGCTATGTTAAATATACAAAGGATCTCAATACATCTTAACAAATATGACATTAAGGTTAAATGGTACCTAGTATTATACAATATAGAAATTGACAAAATAAAAAAAAGACATTGGTCGCTCTTGGCGAGTTGACGGTGCAGAAGAAGACTAAATTAACTAAAGAATCACAATCATTCAGTATACTGTAAGGTAACAACAAACACGACGAATTGAAACGTCTCTGCTGCATTTATATAGCCATTGAGATGTAAAGTTGATTATTCAATTCAACCTTTCAAATTAGGCAAACAATCCATTCCAAAATAAAACATTTATTATTCATTAAATTTGACATTTGTAAAAGTGATAGTTTAAACTTATAGCAATACATACACAACGAATTAGTTTAACTAGAAGATAACAGGAGATCCAGATAATAATAGTCAAACCATCACTAGTGTCAAAGCTAACCATTTCAGTCTAAACAATATAAAGGAAGGTAATCTATAAATAAGAGAGTAATAATAAAGGGAAAATTAAATAAGTGTTTTTTAAAATGTTACATCTCTATTTGAAAGCTTTTAGGTGTTAATCCCATTTTAAAATGCTTATAAGTGCCGAAATTTTAAAATTAAGAGTAAAGCAGAGTTCAAAACAATTTTTTAATTGGTTATATTAAAAAAAAAACAAAAACATTATTTTTTATTCGGCCATTCTCTTAATCGCATCAAAATGTGGGTTATGTAACAAAAATGTCTGAGAAAACGATCAAAAACTGCCTCTTATTGCATATCAATTCCTTCTATGTGGGTATCAGTTGTGTAATAGAAAAATGATTACATTACTTGGACAAAGCTGTGAAAACAAGAAAATACTTTATTATCTCTTTAAACCCTAAACATGGAACACGTAATTTTAGTAAGATACGATTGGTAACTTAAATGAAACTGCATTTATGGTTGTTTGGTTGTTATGATATAACACTATCAATATTATCTACACATATTACAGGCTTTTAACAAAAATTAGATTAATTAGTTAGGTTGTAATTTATGTAGTTTTAAAGATGTATTGCCTCTTGTAAGCGTTTGTTTACAAAGAATTTATAAACAAAACTTCTTTTCGATACTAAACGCGAAATATATTCTTTTGTATATATTATTCCTTTCGTATTACAATATATATTGTGTCCATTTTCAAACAATCAATTAAAATATAAATATATTTAATATTTAGCTGTATTGTTGTTTTAAAATGTATTGTTCTTGTAAGCGTTACAGTAATATGATAATAGACAAATAACTTCTCGAATCACTAAACGCGAAAAATTATTTTTTGTACTACAATTCTTTTTTCTTTTCTTTTACTCCATGTTTGGTGTTTTTTGTTGACATTTTTTAAACTACATAAAACATTGTCCCTTTATTTCTGGAATCACGGCCAGTGAAAAATCCTGTGGATGCCCAAGAGCAGCATAAACACAGGACCGCAAATTTAGATGTTAGGGCATAGTTTTAAAAATAGCTACGATAGAGTCTATTCAACCCGATAAAGAGTAGCTGTTACAGGACCACATTTTCTATTGATAAATAACCATCTAAATTTATTTTTTAGTAAAGGGAAAGCCCCACTATGGGAGGAGAATCTAAAAATTAGTTGGCCTCCACCTAAGGCCACAACAAACAATGATGGAATAGATATGTGGACCGAAAGAATTCTCGTCTGGCCTCGAATTTGAGCTAATTGTAATTGTAGCAGACCGGTTGCAATTTGTAAAATAGTTACGCAAGACATCATAAATTTGTTTCCGTATACTTCCTTTATTCTTCAGTTTGTATGATAGTTTAAAAAACAAATCTTAAATTTCTCCTATAATGAATGAATGATTAAAAATGTTTTGGTTTTACAAATGTTGACTGGTCCCTGTATTTCTGGAATCACGGCGAACGTGAGCAATCCTGTGGATGCCCATAGGAGGGAGGATTAACACAGACCGCAAACTTAGATGTCTAGGGAGTTAAATAAAATAGTTACGATATTTATATATTAATATCTTAGAAATGTGATAACTCTTGGGCTAATATGAGTAAGTAGCTAAACTATTTACTTAGGCCGACTATGGAAAGTAATGATCAGTCAAATGAGCGGAAGATAACACACATAGGGCAGCAGAAAATTAGGTTGTTTTACAGAAGAAACCGT